>NW_028123209.1:0-263709 GCF_965194805.1 Balaenoptera borealis
CTTGGGCCGTAGGCAGAGTCCGAACTTTAGATGATTGAAGTCTTTAGGTTCAGAAACGCTCACCATCGGCCTCCTTTAGTTTCCATTTTATCTGTAGTTGATAGATGATGTCGATATAGATATCTATTGTTTTTCAGGTTATTTCCCCTCAGGGGTCATTACAAAATATTGAGTATAGTTCCCTGTGCTATACAGTAGTTCCTTGTTGATGATATATTTTATACATAGCAGTGTGTATATGTTAATCTGAAACTGTTAATTTATCCCTCCTCCCACCTTTCCCCTTTGGTAATAAAAAATATAAGATTTTATACTTCTCAGAAATCTAGGAGCTGAAAGAGAGGTATCATTTTCAATGGAAAATCATTCCAAACAAGGTTGAAACTTCAACCAAGATTATTAGATGTACATCCTTGGAAAGAAATCACTGCATTTCTCTACTCTTGACCTGACAAATAAGACAAACCCCTCCACTGAACTTGCTTATAATAAAGTGATGGAAATATCAAATGGAAGTGTTAGAAACATCTTCTTTTACACGAGCCTTATACACTGCTCTATGTTAATTACAGTTTGGCTCACACATCTGTTCATTGAAGTTACAATGTTCTCAAATTCTGTTACTGATCCTGCAGAGTGGGCCCCAACAAGGGTCTCCCTGCCCAGTGTCATTGGAGCCAGCAGATCGAGACTGACTTTGGTTCAGAAGCAAAGGAAAACTTTATATTTTGATCAGAGAATGGAGAGGTGAGAGTGTGTGCTCCCCTGCGGGTTGTGGGCCGGGCTGCTGTGTAGGGATCCTGTCAGCATCAGCGGGAGGGAGGGGGCGGAGCTCTCGAGGGCCAGGTTGGCTGGAGCTCAGGCTCCTATGTCGCAGAGTCTGCACGGGGCCCCACGAGCTGAGGTGTCGGCCCAGCCATTTTGCACGAGGAAATCGGGTCTGAAGTGTCGGGTGTGGGACCTCTGCATGTGGAAACCTAGGAGCAAGTGAAATTAGACAAAGCACAAAGGAAAAAATGGTTAGACTTTATTTTATTGCCCAGATTCTATTTTTATCTCCCAGGAATTTTTAATGGGCTTTGCCAGTGACAAAGCCCTCCTCTGCCTTTTGTCCCATTCCTCATTCTTGGGGCGCTGAGGGTGCAGACACGTCTTCTGTAAATGCTTCATGCTGAGTTGGGTGTCCTCATACCCGGGGGGAGGGGCAGGACTTCTCCCCAGCAGCCTCCAGGTGAGGTTGATTGTCCGCAGGCCTCCTCCCTCACTGCTCGTCTGCCTGAGCACCAGCATTGGAAGTTTTATAGATTCTAATGACCTTTAAGGGTCCAGGAAAGAGATGTGCAGAGACGCTGGGGGGGTGGGCGGTTTTACCCTGCTCCACATTGGTTCGGCCCCCTTAGGCTGATGGTTTCTGCCAGCCTAGATGCTCTGACCAGTAGTCTGTGCTTTCTTCAGTTAGGCCACTGAATTAACGTACAAACAGCACCAGGTGTCAGAGCCCTGCTTGCTCAACTCCCAGACAGTCCAGGGCCGGTGGTGATCCAGGACCATGACGGCCACTCAGTCAACGGCCTTTTGAAGTAGCCAGGAGTACAGCCGGTCTCATTGGCCGCCGTCACTGCGGTGTCTGTAGGCTTTTCTATGGTGGCAGCGTTATTTACGGTTCCCCTGCCAAGTTTATTAGCTCCGCTCTGGGTGCAGTAAGTCCTGTAAGCAATAGTCTGCTCTTTTGGGGCACACTCTTGTTGTTTTCTGAGAGAAGCTCCAGGTCAAGTGATGGTCACACGAGTCGTCATGGGGGCCCATTGCCCCAGGTTGTCTCTCTGGAGGTTGGTGTTGGAGGGCCTCCTCACTCGAGGTCATTGTGCCCACGGAGCAATCCCTGCAACTTCAGGGCATGGTGGGTGGTTAGGATCACCAAGTGGCGTCCTTTTCCCTTAGGAGGGAGCTGGCCTTGCGGGCTGCTGATTTCCAGGTTTTTAGATACCCCCAGTATCCTGGTCGGATGGGGTGGCTGGCCAATGCCTGGAGGGCATTCTTGCATTGTTCCATTTCAAGTGGTCCCAGTTTTTGCACTAATACTCCAAGGGCGATTCGCCTTGGACCAGGAATGTAAAGGTCAAAGGGTTTAGCTAACTTAGGGAGGTCCAGGGCCAGGGTCTGAATTGACTGCTCTTTCCATTCTTGAAAGGCCGCTTCTGGATTCTATTCAAAAGGATCATCATCTTTTCCTTTCAGTGTTTCATATAGAGGCCCAGCTATTAGACTGTAGTTAGGGATCCAGATGCAGCAAACCCCGGTCTCCCCAGGAACCCCTAAGCTGTCTTCTAGTTTCAGGAAAGGTGAGGCTGCAAATGGCTTCTTCCCTTTCCTGGGGTGGGCTTCTCCGACCTTCTGTGCGAATGAAGCCCAGGAAGGCCACCTTAGTTTGTGATATTTGAGCCTTTTCCTTGGACACCTCCTATCTTTTATTGGCTAGGTAGTTCAGAGGCCTCCTTAGTCGGGCTGGTGATCAGAATGTCATCTGCATATTGAAGGAGGGTTCCCTTCTCCAGAGGTAGATCTTTTAGGTCTTTAGCTAACGTTTCCCCAAAGATGGTGTGGGAATTTTTGAACCCCTGGGGCAGGACGGCCCAGCAGTATTGTTTTTGTTGTAGGTTGAGTCCTGCCACTCACAGGCAAAATTTCTTGTGACTCTGGGACTAATGGAATACAGAAGAAGGCATCATTGAAGTCTAATACAGAATGCCATGTCCTGGTGGATGGTAGAATGACCAGCAGGGTGTAGGAATTAGGAACTACTAGATGTATATCCTCTGTGGCTTCACTGACTGTCCTGGCGTCCTCTACCAGGTCCCCAGCAGCCCACGGGGCTCTTGTGGTCAGGCCCCTCCCAGGATATGGAGCTCACCTGGGCAGGTACGCAGCAGCCCACGGGGCTCTCGTGGGCAGGCCCCTCCCTGGATATGGAGCTCCCGTGGACAGGTACCCCGGCAGGGCTGGGCACACAGGAACCGTGCACATAGCCCTCATTGCAGAGCACCCCCAGCACCCCTGTCACTCAGAGCTGACACAGAGCACCTCAGAGCAGAGCTTGAACTAACAAACAGCAGCTCCAACAGGTCTGTGACCCTAGGCTTCACTCTGTGTGGCCTCCCTCTGCCTGGTCTTCCAGGGGCTTCCACTGCAGCCGGGGCACCAGGCCTCTGTCTCCACCCACCACCCCTCCTCTCCCTGACTCCTGGGTTCCTCTCATTAGCAGAGGGTCTTCTTGAAGTTGTCTCCCACTCATGGACCAGATAAAATGATTCGAAAACAAGCCAGGGCTGCCGCCCCTTATCTATCCTGACTCTCGGGACCCTACACCTGTTCCTTGGATCTGGCCGGTGCAGCAAGGCCCATTTTCTGCAACTCTGAGCCCCTGAGGGGCGAGGATTGGCTGACCTGGGCAGCCTGACCCGGCCGGCCAGCCCTTCCCAGGTGTGCCTGGGTTGAGGTCAATATAAACACCCCTCCAGGCAGCAAAAGCCTCTGCAGCTGTGCCTGACGCCATATTCTCTGCCCCGTCAGCAGTCTCGGGGTTGGGCTGGTGGGAGGGAGTAGGGCCCACGGCTCTATGAGTGGCCCAGTGTGACTGGGGCTCTGCTGGACTTTCTGCAGGAGTTGCCGGGCTGCCACCTGCTAAAGAAGAGGATGTGTCACCCATACTTGCTGCTGGAATTTCTCCCCGGGCAGAGGTGAGGAAGGAAAAAAGCAGTGGGGGCCGGGACAGGAGGGGTACCTCAGGCAGGGAAATGGAAAGCTTCCAGACGAGCGCCCGGGGCCAGGACCATCCTGGCTGGCCTGCAGGCACCAAGTCGGCCTGCGTGCTGTCGCTGGTGTGACTCCAAGCCCCTTCCTCTAGTTTTTAAAGTCTTTGCACACATTCAGGTGTTTTACCTGGGAAGGGTGGGAAAAGTTCAGCAGCAGCTGGCCTGGGGCTCAGCTCACGTTTACTCAGAGACGCCTCCTCACGGTCCCCCAGCTTTGCAATGAGGACGCTCCTCGTGTGGGGGCTGCTGGCTGCATGGGAGATGATTCCCCACCTGTGACCAACTTCAGAATTGTTTACCCCTGGAGCAAGTGCCCTGATAGGGTTTTCCTCTGTATGACCAGTGGGTTCTGTTTTTTTTTTTTTTTCTTTTTTGGTTCAAGGTAAGTTTTATTCCTCTTTTTGTATTTATGGATATAAGCATGGAAATAATTCATTCATATAAATACGTCTATGGGAAGGACAGAACTTTTTTTCTGTTTTATTTTTTTAAGTATTACTTATTTTTTAATTTTTGAATTTATTTTATTCATTTTTTTATACAGCAGGCTCTTATTGGTAACCTATTTTATACATATAAGTGTATATATGTCAATCCCAGGCTCGCAATTCATCCCACCACCACCACCCTGCCACTTTCCCCCCTTGGTGTCCATACATTTGTTCTCTACATCTGTGTCTCTATTTCTGCCTTGCAAACCGGTTCATCTTTACCATTTTTCTAGGTTCCACATGTATGCGTTAATATACGATATTTGTTTTTCTCTTTCTGACTTACTTCACTCTGTATGACAGTCTCTAGATCTATCCACGTCTCTACAAATGACCCAATTTCATTCCTTTTTATGGCTGAGTAATATTCCATTTTATATATGTAGCACATCTTTTCTGTTCGTCTGTCTATGGGCATTTAGGTTGCTTCCATGACCTGGCTATTGTAAATAGTGCTGCAATGAATATTGTGGTGAATATGTCTTTTTGAATTATGGTTTTCTCTGGGTATATGGCCAGTAGTGGGATTGCTGGGTCATATGGTAATTCTATTTTTAGTTTCTTAAGGAACCTCCATACTGTTCTCCATCGTGACTGTATCAATTTACATTCCCACAAATAGTGTAAGAGGGTTCCCTTTTCTCCACACCCTCTCCAGCATTTGTTGCTTGTAGATTTTCTGATGATGCCCATTCTAACTCGTGTGAGGCGATACCTCATTGTAGTTTTGGTTTATATTTCTCTAATAATTAGTGATGTTGAGCAGCTTTTCATGTGCTTCTTGGTCATCTGTATGTCTTCTTGGGACAAATGTCTATTTACGTCATCTGCCCATTTTTGGATTGGGTTGTTTGTTTTTTTACTGTTGAGCTGCATGAGCTGTTTATATACATTGGAGATTAATCCTTTGTCCATTGATTCGTTTGCAAATATTTTCTCCCATTGTGAGGGTTGTCTTTTCGTCTTGTTTGTAGTTTCCTTTGCTTTGCAAAAGCTTTTAGGTTTCATTTGCTCCCATATGTTTATTTTTTTTTTATTCCATTACTCTAGGAGGTGGATCAAAAAAGATCTTGCTGTGATTTATGTCAAAGAGTATTCTTCCTATGTTTTCCTCTAAGAGTTTTATAGTGTCCGGTCTTACATTTCGGTCTCTAATCCATTTTGAGTTTATTTTTTGTGTATGGTGTTAGGGAGTGTTCTAATTTCATTCTTTTACATGTAGCTGTCCATTTTTCCCAGCACCACTTATTGAAGAGACTGTCTTTTCTCCTTTGTATACCCTTGCCTCCTTTGTCATAGATTAGTGGGCCATAGGTGTGTAGGTTTATCTCTGGGCTTTTTTTTTTCTTTTACATCTTTATTGGAGTATAATTGCTTTACAATTGTGTGTTAGTTTCTGCTGTATAAAAAAGTGAATCAGCTGTGCGTATACATATAACACCATATCCCCTCCCTCTTGCAACTCCCTCTCACTCCCTTATCCCACCCTTTTAGGTGGTCACAAAGCACAGCGCTGATCTCCCTGTGCTATGTGGCTGCTTCCCAGTAGCTATCAATTTTACATTTGGTAGTGTATATATGTCCATACCACTCTCTCACTTTGTCCCAGCTTACCCTTCCCTCTCCCCATGTCCTCAAGTCCTTTCTCTACGTCTGTGTCCTTAATCCTTTCCTGCCCCTAGGTTCTTCATAAACTTTTTTTTTTAAGATTCCATATATATGTGTTAGCATACGGTATTTGTTTTTCTCTTTCTGACTTACTTCACTCTGTAGGACAGACTCTAGATCCATCCACCACACTAAAAGTAACTCAATTTCGTTTCTTTTTATGGCTGAATAATATTCCATTGTATATTTGTGCCACATCTTCCTTATCCATTTATCTGTTGATGGACACTTAGGTTGCTTCCATGTCCTGGCTATTGTAAATAGAGCTACAGTGAACATTGTGGTACATGACTCTTTTTGAATTATGGTTTTCTCAGGGTAAATGTCCAGGAGTGGGTTTGCTGGGTTGTATGGTAGTTCTATTTTTAGTTTTTAAGGAACCCCCATACCGTTCTCCCTAGTGGCTATATCAATTTACATTCCCACCAACAGTGCAAGAGGGTTCCCTTTGCTCCAATAAATGCCTCTCCAGCATTTATTGTTGGTAGATTTTTTGATGATGGCCATTCTGACTGGTGTGAGGTGATACCTCACTGTAGTTTTGATTTGCATTTCTCTAATGATTAGTGATGTTCAGCATCCTTTCATGTGTTTGTTGGCAACCTGTATATCTTCTTTGGAGAAATGTCTATTTAGGTCTTCTGCCCATTTTTGGATTGGATTGTTTGGTTTTGTGATATTGAGCTACATGAGCTGCTTTTTGGAGATTAATCCTTTGCCATTTGCTTCATTTGAAAATATTTTCTCCCATTCTGATGGTTGTCTTTTCATCTTGCTTATGTTTTCCTTTGCTGTGCAAAAGAATTTATGTTTCATTCGGTCCCATTTTTTTATTTTTGTTTTTATTTCCATTTCTCTAGGAGGTGGGTCAAAAAGGATCTTGCTGTGATTTATGTCATAGACTGTTCTGCTTATGTTTTCCTCTAAGAGTTTTATAGTGGCTGGTCTTATATTTAGGTCTCTAATCCATTTTGAGTTTATTTTTGTGTATGGTGTTAGGATGTGTACTAATTTCATTCTTTTACATGTAACTGTCCAGTTTTCCCAGCACCACTTGCTGAAGACACTGTCTTTTCTCCATTGTATACCCTTGCCTCCTTTGTCATAGATTAGTGAACCATAGGTACGTGGGTTTATCTCTGTGCTTTCTATCCTGCTCTATTGACCTATATTTCTGTTCTTGTGTCAGTACCATATTATCTTGATTACTGTAGCTTTGCAATATAGTCTGAAGTCTGGAAGTCTGATTCCTCCAGCTCTTTTTTTTCCCCCCTCAAGACTGCTTTGGCTATCCAGGGTCTTTTGTGTCTCCCTACAAATTTTAAGATTTTTTTTTTTCTTGTTCTGTAGAAAATGCCAAAGGTATTTTGATCGGGATTGCATTGAATCTGTAGATTGCTTTGGGTAGTATAGTCATTTTCACAATATTGATTCTTCTAATCCGAGAACATGGTATATGTCTCCATCTGTTTATATCATCTTTGATTTCTTTCATCAGTGTCTTATAGTTTTCTGAGTACAGGTCTTTTACTTCCTTAGGTAGGTTTATTCCTAGGTATTTTATTCTTTTTGTTGCAGTGGTAATGGGATTGTTTCCTTAATTTCTCTTTCTGATCTTTCATTGTTAGTGTATAGGAATGCAAGCAATTTCTGTGCATTAATTTTGTATCCTGCAACTTTACCAAATTCATTGATTAGCTCCAGTGGTTTTCTGGTGGCATCTTTAGGATTCTCTATCTATGATATCATGTCATCTGCAAACAGTGACAATTTTACTTCTTCTTTTCCTTTTTGTATTCCTTTTATTTCTTTTTCTTCTCTGATTGCCATGGCTAGGACTTCCAAAACTATGTTGAATAGCAGTGGTGAGAGTGGACATCCTCGTCTTGTTCCTGATCTTAGAGGAAACGCTTTCAGTTTTTCACCATTGAGAATGTTGTTTGCTGTGGGTTTGTCATATATGGCCTTTATTATGTTGAGGTAGTTTCCCTCTATGCCCACACTCTGCAGAGTTTTTATCGTAAATGAGTGTTGAATTTTCTCAAAATCTTTTCCTTCATCTATTGAGATGATCATATGCTTTTATTCTACAATTTGTTAATATGGTGTATCACATTGATTTGTGTATATTGAAGAATCCTCGCATCCCTGGGATAAACCCCACTTGATCATGGTGTATGATCCTTTTCATGTGTTGTTCGATTCTGTTTGCTAGTATTTTGTTGAGGATTTTTACATCTATATTCATCAGTGATATTGGTCTATAATTTTCTTTCCTTGTAGTATCTCTGTCTGATTTTGGTATCAGGGTGATGGTGGTCTCATAGAATGAGTTTGGGAGTGTTCCTTCCGCTGCAATTGTTTTGAAGAATTTGAGAAGGTTGGGTGTTAGCTCTGCTCTAAATGTTTGATAGAATTCACCTGTGATGCCATCTGGTTCTGGACTTTTGTTTGTTGGAAGATTTTTAATCACAGTTTCAATTTCATTGCTTGTGATAGGTTTGTTCATATTTTCTATTTCTTCCTGGTTCAGTCTTAGAAGGTTATCCCTTTCTAAGAATTTGTCCATTTCTTCCAGATTGTCCATTTTATTGGCCTAGAGTTGCTTGTAGTAGTCTCTTAGGATGCTTTGTATTCCTGTGGTGTCTGTTATAACTTCTGCTTTTTCACTTCTAATTTTGTTGATTTGCGTCCTCTCCCTCTTTTTCTGGAGTCCGGCTAAAGGTTGATCATTTTTGCTTATCTTCTCAAAGAACCAGCTTTTAGTTTTATTGATCTTTGCTTTCGTTTTCTTTGTTTCTATTTCATTTATTTCTGCTCTGATCTTTATGATTTCTTTCCTTCTACTAACTTTGGGTTTTGTTCTTCTTTCTCTAGTTCCTCTAGGTGTAAGGTTAGATTGTTTATTTGAGATTTTTCTTGTTTCTTGAGGTAGGCTTGTATTGCTATAAACTTCCCTCTTAGAACTCCTTTTGCTGCATCCCATAGGTTTTGGATCATCGTGTTTTTGTTGTCATTGGTCTCTAGGTAGTTTTTGATTTCCTCTTTGATTTCTTCAGTGATCTCTTGGTTATTTAGTAACGTATTGTTTAGCCTCCATGTGTTTGTGTTTTTTACGGTTTTTTCCGTGTAATTGATTTCTAATCTCATAGCATTGTGGTCGGAACAGCTGCTTGATATGATTTCAGTTTTCTTAAATTTACTGAGGCTTTATCTGTGACCCAAGATGTGATCTATCCTGGAGAATGTTCCGTGTGCAGTTGAGAAGAACGTGTAATCTGCTGTTTTTGGATGGAATGTCCTATAAATATCAATTAACTCTATCTGGTCTATTGTGTCATTTAAAGCTTGTGTTTCCTTATTAATTTTCTGTCTGGCTGATCTCCACTGGTGTAAGTGAGCTGTTAAAGTCCCCCGCTATTATTGTGTTACTGTCGATTTCCTCTTTTATAGCTGTTAGCAGTTGCCTTATACATTGAGCTGCTCCTATTTTGGGTACATATATATTTATAATTGTTATATCTTCTTCTTGGATTGATCCCCTGACCATTATGCAGTGCCTTTCCTTGTCTCTTGTAACATTCTTTATTTTAAAGTCTATTTTATCTGATATGAGTATTGCTACTCCAGCTTTCTTTTGATTTTCATTTGCATAGAATATATTTTTCCATCGCCTCACTTTGAGTCTGTATGTGTCCCTAGGTCTGAAATGGATCTCTTGTAGACAGCATATATATGGGTCTTGTTTTTGTATCCATTCAGCGAGCCTGTGTCTTTTGGTTGGAACATGTAGTGCATTCACGTTTAAGGTAATTATCGATATGTATGTTCCTACTACTATTTTCTTAATTGTTATGGGTTTGTCTTGGTGGGTCCTTTTCTTCTCTTGTGTTTCCCACTTAGAGAAGTTCCTTTAGCATTTGGTGTAGAGCTGGTTTCATGGTGCTGAATTCTCTTAGCTTTTGCTTGTCTGTAAGGCTTTTGATTTCTCCATCAAATCTGAATGAGCTCTTTGCAGGGTGGAGTACTCTTGGTTGTAGGTTCTTCCCTTTCATCACTTTAAATTTATCATGCCACTTCCTTCTGGCTTGTAGATTTTCTGCTGAGAAATCAGTTGTTATCCTTATGGGAGTTCCCTTGTATGTTATTTGTCATTTTTCCCTTGCTGCTTTCAATCATTTTTCTTTGTCGTTAATTTTTGTCAATTTGATTACTATGTGTCTTGTCATTTTTCTCCTTTGGTTTATCCTGCCTGGGACACTCTGTGCTTCTGGACTTGGGTGGCTATTTCTTTTCCCATGCTAGGGAAGTTTTTGACCATTATCTCTTTAAATATATTCTCGGGTCCTTTCTCTCTCTCTTCTCCTTCTGGGACCCCTATAATGCGAATGTTGTTGCGTTTAATGTTGTCCCAGAGGACTCTTGGGGTGTCTTCGTTTATTTTCATTCTTTTTCTTTATTCTGTTCCATGGCAGTGATTTCCACCTTTCTGTCTTCCAGGTCACTTATCCGTTCTTCTGCCACAGTTATTCTGCTACTGATTCCTTCTAGTGTATTTTTCATTTCAGTTATTCCATTGTTCACCTCTGTTTGTTTGTTCTTTAATTCTTCTAGGTGTTTGTTCCTTAATTCTTCTAGGTCTTTGTTAAACATTTCTTGCATCTTCTCGATCTTTGCCTCCTTTCTTTTTCCAAGGTCTTGGCTCAACTTCACTATCATTATTCTGAATTTTTTTTCTGGAAGGTTCCCTATCTCCACCTCATTTTGTTTTTTTTTTCTGGGGTTTTATCTTGTTCCTTGATCTGGTATAAAGTCCTCTGCCTTTTCATTTTGTCTATCTTTCTGTGAATGTGGTTTTCCTTCCACAGGCTGCAGAATTGTAGTTCTTCTTGCTTCTGCTGTCTGCTCTCCGGTGGATGAGTCTATCTTAGAGGCTTGTGCAAGCTTCCTGATGGGAAGGACTGGTGGTGGGTAGAGCTGGGTGTTGCTTTGGTGGGCAGAGCTTTAATCCGCTTGTCTACGGATTAAATAAAACTTTAATAAAAAGTTTAATCCGCTTGTCTGCTGATGCATGGGGCTGGGTTCCCTCCCTGTTGGTTGTTTGGCCTGAGGCGACCCAGCCCTGGAGCCTACCTTGCTCTTGGTGGGGCTAATGGCGGACTCTGGGAGGGCTCACACCAAGGAGTATTTCCCAGAACTTCTGCTGCCAGTGTCGTTGTCCTCACGGTGAGCCACAGCCACAGCCACCACCTGCCTCTGCAGGAGACCCTCTAAAAGTAGCAGGTAGTTCTGGTCATTCTCCTACAGGGTCACTGCTCCTTCCCCTGGGTCCTGATGTGCACACTACTTTGTGTGTGCCCTCCAAGAGTGGAGTATCTGAGTGGAGTTGAGACTCTGAGACTCTGTGTGGAGTTGCACAGACTCTGGGTCCTGTGAAGCTTCGATGTTTTGTGATTCTAGAAATCCTATAGGAGACGGTCCACAGCAGGTGACGCTAATGTTGTCAGTAGAGGTGTTGAAGCCAAAGATCTGCAGTTCCAACTAGAGGTGCCGATGTACATACAGGACAAAATCATCTCGTGTGAATGTAGTTCAGGCATGTTTAAGATGAATGCAGTCATGTTAATGTCTACCATATTCTATCTTGAGCCTCTCCTCAGGGACCCCCTCCTCAGTTCCTGAGGCTCCTGTAAGTCATGTACAGGGGACTGGAGAGTGGGCTCTGTCCAGTCTGAGCCCTGAGTTACCCTGTGTGTATCTTAGGATACTTTGTATTTCTGTGGTGTCCGTTGTAACATCATCTCTTTCATTTCAGATTTATTTGGGCCCTCTCTTTTTAAAAAAACATACTACTGTTGTCTTTTATTCTTTACAGAAGTTTAATAAGTGTTTGATCTACTATCCTTACCCTATGTATACTTTTTGCAGTGAGATTTTTACTTTTCTTTGTTTCCTTGTTACTATCAATAATTAGTGAGACTTCTTTTAAGCTACCTTCAACATTGCTTATAAAGCTGCTTTATTAGTGATGACAGAGCCTTAATGGAAGTCATGTTCTGGTTGTAAATTAGAATGCAATGTGCCAGCAAATAGCCCCTTAAGTTTATGTCTCATTACTTCTTGTTCTTTTTTTAATTTAATTTTTATTTTTTGTCAGAGCAAATTTAATTAAAATGTTTTGTTTCTTCTAGGTGTGAAAGATGTGGTTCTTTTAAACATATACATATATCTATTCTTCTTTGGATCATTTTCCCATGTAGGTTATGACACGATGTTGAGTAGTCTTGTCTTGGTATTACGTAGGTCTTTGGTGATTACATATTTCACATGTGTTTCTATATCTATCTTAACCCCAATATCCTAATGTATCCAATCCTCACACCTTTCCATTTGGTGAACCATAAGTTTGTTTAATGAATCTGTGATTGCATTTCTCTGTGGAAATATCTTCATTGGTATCAATTTTTAGCTAAGACCTATAAGTGATATTATAGGATATGTGTCTTTTGCTTTCTGACTTAGTACAATTTGCCTGATTACCTCAAGAATCATACATGGTGCTGCAAATGGCATTGTTTCATTTTTTTCCCTGGCTAATATTCCATCTGTACGTGTACCAGTTCTTCTTTGGCCACGCACCTCTTGATGGACTTTCTGGTTGCCTCCATGTCTTGGCTATTGTAATACTGCTGCAATGCACATTTGCTTGCCTGTGTCTTTCCAGTTATATCTTCTTATGTTATAGGCCAAGGAGTGGGCTTGCTGTATCATATGGTAGCTCAGTGTGTATGTTTTAAAGGCACCACCATTCAGTTCTCATTAGTGGCTCTTTCCAGGTTACGTCCCACTTAAAATTGAGGGTATGCATTTCTCCAAAACACCTTCAATATTTATTGTTTGTAGTTTTCTTGCTGATGGTTATTCTAACAGGTGCGAGCTGATACCTATCTGTGGTTGAATTTGCATGTGTCCCATAATCTGTTGAAATTGAGCTTTAAAGCATGCCCTTTTTATTTATCAAACTGTGATTACAGCTTAGTTCTTCAAAGTGTTTTCTTAAAGTAAGTGTCACATTTTGAAAATTTTTGGCCATTACCTCCCTCAAGACATTTTGAGGGCACGTTTCATTTACAGCCCTGAAGTACTTGTTCATATGAAGTGACCATTAGCACAGGTTTTAAAGCTGCTTTTGCAGGTAACGGCCAGAGGGTGGCAGCCTTTCTACGTTCCCAATCTGGTAAATAGGGAAAGAGACCTTCAGCCCCAAGAGTGTCCAGCTTTATTTCTCATCCAGCTGTGGGTCTAGATATGGTCACACCAGGTTGCATCACAGCGCCGGAACGAATTATGTAAAAATTTCTCCCTCTATCACTGTCTTTGTTTTTTGGGATTTTAAAGTAATTTATTTTTATAATGGGGTTTACCTGATTTTCACTGCTGTGTTTATGCCCCTTTACAGCCACTTGATTCACTTACAGAGAGAAATCAATACATAGGTTTTAAGATTTTTACTAGTCAGATATATTCTTGTTCGTTGAATAGGGGGTGTTGCATCCACTTCACTGAGCAAGGAGTAGGTCTTGTCTATTACATATTGGGTTTATGGATCGGTATTTGAGCTAATATGAAACCCTTGTTTTATGCATCACCCCACCTCACCTTTCCCGTTAAGCAGCCATAGTGTGTTTTCTGCATGTGTGACTCTGTTCTGTTTTGTGATTCAGTTCAAGTGTAACGGTTTTTACATTCCCTCTACAAGTGATATCTTGTGATAAGTGTCTTTTTCTGTGTGACTTATTTCACTTAGAATCGTCGAACATAAATCCACTCATCATGCTGCTAATAGCCTTATGACATTGATTTCATGGCTGAGTGATATTCCCTTGTACATAAGGACCACAACATCGTTATCCATTTTCCTATTTCCTGGGATATTTAAGGTGTAATGAAGAGGAGGTTCTTGTCAACAGAGCAGCCCTAAACTTTGGTGTGCCTGTGTCTTGCTGATTTTTAGTTTTCCCAATTTATACGCCCATGAGTGGAAATGCCCTATGCTCTCTAAGCTGTGTTTTTTAGATGTTTCAGGACACACCGTACACTTCTCCAGAGTGGCTGTTGGCAATTTACATCCCGCCCATCAGTGTAGCAAGGCTCCCATTTCTCCATGGCCTGTCCTGCATTTCTGGTTTTGACACTTTTTTCAGCATGGCCCTTTTGACCGATGGGAAGCGAGACTTCTTTGTAGCGCTGATTTGCCTTTCCAGGTTGCTTGGTTGGCCAAAAAGGGCGTATGCGTTTTTTCCTGAATATATTCAGGAAAAAACGCATACGCCCTTTTTGGCCAAGGGTATCATTGTCAACGTTTTGCCGCTTTAAATTTGCTTTAAAGGCGATTCGAATCTACCTCCTTAAGTCTGTTTCTGCAATTCTGCCTTGCTTTCAAATCCTCTTCGTTGCCTTCCCTCAATATATTTGTGGACGAGAGTTATCATTGATAACTCTGCAGGTTTGTGAATTGCAGTGCCCCTGAGATCCATTTTTCAACTCGCTTTTTTGGGAGTTGGCCGCAAAAGCGCAGGATTGCTTCAGGCCCTGTTCTACTTCCGGGGGGCAGGCTGAGCCTGTGGTTAATTCTTCTTTCTGAAGGGAAAATAGAGTGACCTGTGCTTGTCCCAACACCTAGATCTAGTCTCTCATTGGTTCCCCCTCTTCCCGTTCATCCTCAGTACTAATTGCAACCTGTACGGAACAGGAGGTTAAAGGTGCTGATGCTCCAAGTAGGGAGATTGCTAGGAAAGTGGCTGGAATGGCGAACCCGAGCACAAGGAGATGATAAATGAGGTGCATTTTAGAAACCTTTCCCGATCACATGGTGTACCATCTTCTGGGTTTCTCATGCATGTTTTTGATGGAGTAAGATGCCCTTGAACCTGGAGATTTGGGACCCATGGGATGGGTGTCACGCAGTATTACTTTAATGGGTCTGCGTGGGCTCATCCAACCTCACCAAACCTCTCAGCTGCAAGAGTGTCCACCCTTATGTCTCACCCAGCTGTGGGTCTAGATATGGTCGATCCAGGTTGCATCACAGCCCCTGAACGAATTGTGTAAGAATTTCTCTCTCTTTCACTGTCTTTGTATCATGGGTTTTTAAAAGTAATTTATTTTTATAATGGGGTTTAGCTGCTTTTCACTACTGTGTTTATGCTGCTTTACACCCACTTGACACACTAACAGAGAGATATCAATACATAGGTTTTAAGATTACTACTAATCAAATATATTCTTTTGCGGTGAATAGGGTGTGTTGAGTCCTGTTCTCTGAGCAAGGAGTAGTTCTTGTCTATTACGTATTGGGTTTATGGAACGGTATCTCAGATAATTTGAAACCCTTGTTTTATGCATCACCCCACCTCACCTTTCCCGTTAACCAGCCATAGTGTGTTTTCTAAACGTGTGACTCTGCTCTGCTTTGTAATTCAGTTCAAGTGTAGTGGTTTTTACATTCCCTCTATAAGTGATAGCTTATGATAAGTGTCTTTTTCTGTGTGACTTATTTCACTTAGAATCGTCGTACCTAAATCCACTCATCATGCTGCTACTAGCCTTATGACATTGATTTCATGGCTGAGTGTTATTCCATTGTACATAAGGACCACCACTTCTTTATCCATTTTTCTCTTTCCTGGGATATTTCAGGTGTCATGAAGTGGAGGTTCTTGTCAACACAACAGCCCTAAACTTTGGGGTGCCTGTGTCTTCCTGATTTTTAATTTTCCCAATTTATACGCCCATGAGTGGAAGTGCCCTATGTTCTCTAAGCTGTATTTTTTCGATGTTTCAGAACACACCGTACACTTCTCCAGAGTGGCTGTTGGCAATTTACATCCCGCCCATCAGCATAGCAAGGCTCCCATTTCTCCATGGCCTGTCTTGCATTTCTGGTTTTGACACTTTTTTCAGCATGGTCCGTTTGACCGATGGGAAGCGAGAATGCTTTGTAGCACTGATTTGCCTTTCCAGGTTGCTTGGTTGGCCAAAAAGGGCGTATGCGTTTTTTCCTGAATATATTCAGGAAAAAACGCATACGCCCTTTTTGGCCAAGGGCATCATTGTCAACGTTTTGCCGCTTTTCATGTGCTTTAAAGGCGATTCGTATCTACCTCCTGAAATCTGTTTCCTGCAATTCTGCCTTGATTTCAAATCCTCTTCGTTGCCTTCCCTCAATATATTTGTGGACGAGAGTTATCATTTATAACTCTGCAGGTTTTGAATTGCAGTGCCCCTGAGCTCCATTTTTCAACTCGCTTTTTTGGGAGCTGGCCGCAAAAGCGCAGGAAGGTTTCAGTCCCTGTTCTTGTTCCGGGGCGCAGGCTGAGCCTGTGGTTAATTCTTCTTCCTGATGGGAAAATAGAGTGACCTGTGCCTGTCCCAACACCAAGAGCTAGTCTCTCATTGGTTCCACGTCTTCCCGTTCATCCTCAGGACAAATTGCAACCTGTATGGAACAGGAGGTTAAAGGTGCTGATGCTCCAAGTAGGGAGATTGCTAGTAAAGCGGCTGGAATGGTGAACCCGGGCACAAGGAGATGAGAAATGAGGTGCGTTTTCGAAACCTTTCCCCATCACATGGTGTACCATCTTCTGGGTTTCTCATGCATGTTTTCGATATAGGAAGATGCCCTTGAACCTGGAGATTTGGGACCCATGCGATGGGTACCACGCAGTATTACTTTAAAGAGTCTGCGTTTGCTCACCCAACCTCACCAAACCTCTCAGCCCCAAGAGTGTCCACCCTTATGTCTCATCCAGCTGTGGGTTTGGTATGGTCAATCCAGGTTGCATCACAGCCCCTGAACGCATTGTGTAAGAATTTCTCTCTCTTTCACTGTCTTTGTTTCATGGGTTTTTAGAAGTAATTTATTATTATAATGAGGTTTAGCTGCTTTTCACTGCTGTGTTTATGCCGCTTTACACCCACTTGACACACTAACATAGAGATATCAATACATAGGTTTTAAGATTATTACTAGTCAGATATATTCTTGTGTGGTGAATAGGGCGTGGTGAGTCCAGTTCTCTGAGCAAGGAGTAGGTCTTGTCTATTACATATTGGGTTTATGGAATGGTATCTGAGCTAATTTGATACCCTTGTTTAATGTATCACCCCACCTCACCTTTCCCGTTAAGCAGCCATAGTGTGTTTTCTGCATGTGTGACTCTGTTCTGTTTGTAATTCACTTCAAGTGTAACGGTGTTTACATTCCCTCTATAAGTGATACCTTATGAGAAGTGTCCTTTACTGTGTGACTTATTTCACTTAGAATCGTCGTACCTAAATCCACTCATCCTGCTGCTACTAACCTTATGACATTGATTTCATGGCTGAGTGTTATTCCATTGTACATAAGGACCACCACTTCTTTATCCATTTTTCTCTTTCCTGGGATATTTCAGGTGTCATGAAGTGGAGGTTCTTGTCAACACAGCAGCCCTAAACTTTGGGGTGCTTGTGTCTTGCTGATTTTTCATTTTCCCAATTTATACCCCCATGAGTGGAAGTGCCCTATGCTCTCTAAGCTGTGTTTTTCAGATGTTTCAGGACTCACCGGACACTTCTCCAGAGTGGCTCTTGGCAATTTACATCCCGCCCATCAGTGTAGCAAGGCTCCCATTTCTCCATGGCCTGTCCTGCATTTCTGGTTTTGACACTTTTTTCAGCATGGCCCTTTTGACCGATGGGAAGCGAGATATCTTTGTAGCACTGATTTGCCTTTCCAGGTTGCTTGGTTGGCCAAAAAGGGCGTATGCGTTTTTTCCTGAATATATTCAGGAAAAAACGCAACGCATACGCCCTTTTTGGCCAAGGGCATCATTGTCAACGTTTTGCCGCTTTTCATGTGCTTTAAAGGCGATTCGAATCTACCTCCTGAAATCTGTTTCCTGCAATTCTGCCTTGATTTCAAATCCTCTTCTTTGCCTTCCCTCAATACATTTGTGGACGAGAGTTATCATTTATAACTCTGCAGGTTTGTGAATTGCAGTGCCCTGAACCTCCATTTTACAACTCGCTTTTTTGGGAGCTGGCCGCAAAATCGCAGAATGGCTTCAGGCAATATTCTGGTTCCGGGGGCAGGCTGAGCCTGTGGTTAATTCTTCTTCCTGATGGGAAAATAGAGTGACCTGTGCCTGTCCCAACACCAAGAGCTAGTCTCTCGTTGGTTCCCCGTCTTCCCGTTCATCCTCAGGACAAATTGCAACCTGTACGGAACAGGAGCTTAAAGGTGCTGATGCTCCAAGTAGGGAGCTTGCTAGTAAAGCGGCTGGAATGGCGAACCTGGGCACAAGGAGATGAGAAATGAGGTGCGTTTTAGAAACCTTTCCCCATCACACGGTGTACCATCTTCTGGGTTTCTCATGCATGTTTTCGATGTAGGAAGATGCCCTTGAACCTGGAGATTTGGGACCCATGCGATGGGTACCACACAGTATTACTTTAAAGGGTCTGCGTTTGCTCACCCAACCTCACCAAACCTCTCAGCCCCAAGAGTGTCCACCCTTATGTCTCATCCAGCTGTGGGTCTAGATATGGTCAATCCAGGTTGCATCACAGCCCCTGAACGCATTGTGTAAGAATTTCTCTCTCTTTCACTGTCTTTGTTTCATGGGTTTTTCAAAGTAATTTATTTTTATAATGGGGTTTAGCTGCTTTTCACTGCTGTGTTTATGCCGCTTTACACCCACTTGACACACTAACAGAGAGATATCAATACATAGGTTTTAAGTTTATTACTAGTCAGATATATTCTTGTGCGGTGAATAGGGTGTGTTGAGTCCAGTTCTCTGGGCAAGGAGTAGGTCTTGTCTATTACATATTGGGTTTATGTAACGGTATCTGAGCTAATTTGAAACCCTTGTTTTATGTATCACTCCACCTCACCTTTCCCGTTAAGCAGCCATAGTGTGTTTTCTGCATGTGTGACTCTGTTCTGTTTTGTAATTCAGTTCAAGTGTAACGGTTTTTACATTCCCTCTATAAGTGATACCTTATTTGAAGTGTCCTTTTCTGTGTGACTTATTTCACTTAGAATCGTCGTACCTAAATCCACTCATCATGCTTCTACTAGCCTTATGACATTGATTTCATGGCTGAGTGATATTCCATTGTACATAAGGACCACAACTTCTTTATCCATTTTTCTCTTTCCTGGGATATTGAAGGTGGAATGAAGTGGAGGTCCTTGTCAACAGAGCAGCCCTAAACTTTGGGGTGCTTGTGTCTTGCTGATTTTTCATTTTCCCAATTTATACCCCCATGAGTGGAAGTGCCCTATGCTCTCTAAGCTGTGTTTTTCAGATGTTTCAGGACTCACCGTACACTTCTCCAGTGTGGCTGTTGGCAATTTACATCCCGCCCATCAGTGTAGCAAGGCTCCCATTTCTCCATGGCCTGTCCTGCATTTCTGGTTTTGACACTTTTTTCAGCATGGCCCTTTTGACTGATGGGAAGCGAGACTTCTTTGTAGCACTGATTTGCCTTTCCAGGTTGCTAGGTTGGCCAAAAAGGGCGTATGCGTTTTTTCCTGAATATATTCAGGAAAAAACGCATACGCCCTTTTTGGCCAAGGGCATCATTTTCGACGTTTTGCCGCTTTTTATGTGCTTTAAAGGAGATTCGTATCTACCTCCTGAAATCTGTTTCTTGCAATTCTGCCTTGATTTCAAATCCTCTTCGTTGCCTTCCCTCAATATATTTTTGGACGAGAGTTATCATTTATAACTCTGCTGGTTTGTGAATTGCAATGCCCCTGAGCTCCATTTTTCAACTCGCTTTTTTGGGAGCTGTCCGCAAAAGCGCAGGATGGCCTCAGGCACTATTCTTGTTCTGGGCGGCAGGCTGAGCCTGTGGTTAATTCTTCTTCCTAATGGGAAAATAGAGTGACCTGTGCCTGTCCCAACACCAAGAGCTAATCTCTCATTGGCTCCCCGTCTTTCCGTTCATCCTCAGGACAAATTGCAAGCTGTATGGAACAGGAGGTTAAAGGTGCTGATTCTCCATGGAGGGCGATTGCTACTAAAGCAGCTGGAATGGCGAACCCGAGCACAAGGAGAGGAGAAATGAGGTGCGTTTTAGAAACCTTTCCCGATCACACAGTGTACCACCTTCTGGGTTTCTCATGCATGTTTTCGATGTAGGAAGATGCCCTTGAACCTGGAGATTTGGAACCCATGGGATGGGTAACAGGCAGTATTACTTTAAAGGCTCTGCGTTTGCTCCCCCAACCTCACCAAGCCTCTCAGCCCCGAGAGTGTCCACCCTTATGTCTCATCCAGCTGTGGGTCTAGATATGGTCAATCCAGGTGGCATCACAGCCCCTGAACGAATTTTGTAAGAATTTCTCTCTTTCACTGTCTTTGTTTCACGGGTTTTTAAAAGTAATTTATTTTTATAATGGGGTTTAGCTGCTTTTCACGGCTGTGTTTATGCCGCTTTACACCCACTTGACTCACTTCCAGAGAGATATCAATACACAGGTTTTACGATTCTTACTAGTCATATATGTTCTTGAGCGGTGAATAGGGGGTGTTGAGTCCAGTTCACTGAGCAAGGAGTAGGTCTTGTCTATTACATATTGGTTTTATGGAACGTTATCTGAGCTAATTTGAAATCCTTGTTTTATGCATCACCCCACCTCACCTTTCCCGTTAAGCAACCATAGTGTGTTTTCTTAATGTGTGAATCTGTTCTGTTTTGTAATTCCGTTCAAGTGTAGCAGTTTTTACATTCCCTCTGTTAGTGATATCTTATGATAAGTGTCTTTTTCTGTGTGACTTATTTCACTTAGAATAGTCCTACCTAAATCCACTCATCATGCTGCTACCAGCCTTATAATATTTATCTCACGCCTGAGTGATATACAATTGTACATATGGACCACAACTTCTTTATCCATTTTTCTCTTTCCTTGGATATTTAAGGTGGAATTAAGTGGAGGTTTTTGTCTACAGAGCAGCCCTAATGTTTGGGGTGCCTGTGTCTTGCTGATTTTTAGTTTTCCCAATTTATACGCCCATGAGTGGATGTGCCCCTTTCTCTCTAGCTGTGTCTTTTAGATGTTTTAGGAAACACCATACCCTTCTCCAGAGTCATCATTGGCAATTTATACCCCACCCATCAGTGTAACAAGGCTCCCTTTCCTCCCTGGCCTCTCCTGCATTTCTTGTTTTTACACTTTTTTAGCAAGGCCATTTTGACCGATGGGAAGTCAGACTTCTTTGTAGTGCTGAATTGCATTTCCGGCTTGCTTGTTTGGCCACAAAGGGCCTATGGGTTTTTTTCCTGAATTCATTCAGAAAAAAACGCATATGCTCTTTTTGGCCAAGTGCATCATTGTCGACGTTTTGCCGCTTTTCATGTGCTTTAGGGGTGATTCGAATCTAACTCCTGAAATCTGTTTCCTGCAATTCTGCCTTGATTTCAAATCCTCTTCGTTGCCTTCCCTCAATATATTTGTGGACGAGAGTTATCATTTATAACTCTGCAGATTTGTGAATTGCAGTGCCCCTGAGCTCCATTTTTCAACTTGCTTTTTTGGGAGCTTTCCGCAGAAACTCTCATTTGCTTCTGGCCCTACTCTGGTTCCCGGTGGCAGGCTAAGCCTTTTCTTAATTCTTCTTCCTGACTGGAAAGTAGAGTGACATGTGCCTCTCCGAACATCTAGGGCTTGGCTCTCCTTGTTTCTCCTCCTTCCCCTTCTTCCTTTGGACAAATTCCAATTTCTGTGCAACTGGATGTTGAAGGTGCTGACATCCTCAAGTGGGGAGATTTTAAGGAAAAAGGCTGGAGAGGTGAACCCAACAACCAGGAAATTAGGTGTTTTGGTGCCTTTTCCAAAATCTTCCTGATCCAACCGTGTTCCATCTTCTGGGTGTCACAGGCATGTTTTAGCTGTAGGAAAGGTCCCGTGTATGTAAGGAGAACACAAGGGATTTTTCCAAATCAGTGTCTCCCCGAACTCCAATCTGGGGAATTTTTAAGCTACTGGTACATGTGTGTTCATTAAGGGACTTGGGCCGTGGGCAGAGTCCGAACTTTAGATGATTGAAGTCTTCAGGTTCAGAAACGCTCACCATCGGCCTCCTTTAGTTTCCATTTTATCTGTAGTTGATAGATGATGTCGATATAGATATCTATTGTTTTTCAGATTATTTCCCCTCAGGGGTCATTACAAAATATTGAGTATAGTTCCCTGTGCTATACAGTAGTTCCTTGTTGATGATATATTTTATACATAGCAGTGTGTATATGTTAATCTGAAACTGTTAATTTATCCCTCCTACCACTTTTCCCCTTTGGTAATAAAAAATATAAGATTTTATACTTCTCAGAAATCTAGGAGCTGAAAGAGAGGTATCATTTTCAATGGAAAATCATTCCAAACAAGGTTGAAACTTTAACCAAGATTATTAGATGTACATCCTTGGAAAGAAATCACTGCATTTCTCTACTCTTGACCTGACAAATAAGACAAACCCCTCCACTGAACTTGCTTATAATAAAGTGATGGAAATATCAAATGGAAGTGTTAGAAACATCTTATTTTACACGAGCCTTATACACTGCTCTATGTTAATTACAGTTTGGCTCACACATCTGTTCATTGAAGTTACAATGTTCTCAAATTCTGTTACTGATCCTGCAGAGTGGGCCCCAACAAGGGTCTCCCTGCCCAGTGTCATTGGAGCCAACAGATCGAGACTGACTTTGGTTCAGAAGCAAAGGAAAACTTTATATTTTGATCAGAGAATGGAGAGGTGAGAGTGTGTGCTCCCCTGCGGGTTGTGGGCCGGGCTGCTGTGTAGGGATCCTGTCAGCATCAGCGGGAGGGAGGGGGCGGAGCTCTCGAGGGCCAGGTTGGCTGGAGCTCAGGCTCTATGTCGCAGAGTCTGCACGGGGCCCCACGAGCTGAGGTGTCGGCCCAGCCATTTTGCACGAGGAAATCGGGTCTGAAGTGTCGGGTGTGGGACCTCTGCATGTGGAAACCTAGGAGCAAGTGAAATTAGACAAAGCACAAAGGAAAAAATGGTTAGACTTTATTTTATTGCCCAGATTCTATTTTTATCTCCCAGGAATTTTTAATGGGCTTTGCCAGTGACAAAGCCCTCCTCTGCCTTTTGCCCCATTCCTCATTCTTGAGGCGCTGAGGGTGCAGACACGTCTTCTGTAAATGCTTCATGCTGAGTTGGGTGTCCTCATACCCGGGGGGAGGGGCAGGACTTCTCCCCAGCAGCCTCCAGGTGAGGTTGATTGTCCGCAGGCCTCCTCCCTCACTGCTCGTCTGCCTGAGCACCAGCATTGGAAGTTTTATAGATTCTAATGACCTTTAAGGGTCCAGGAAAGAGATGTGCAGAGACGCTGGGGGGGTGGGCGGTTTTACCCTGCTCCACATTGGTTCGGCCCCCTTAGGCTGATGGTTTCTGCCAGCCTAGATGCTCTGACCAGTAGTCTGTGCTTTCTTCAGTTAGGCCACTGAATTAACGTACAAACAGCACCAGGTGTCAGAGCCCTGCTTGCTCAACTCCCAGACGGTCCAGGGCCGGTGGTGATCCAGGACCATGACGGCCACTCAGTCAACGGCCTTTTGAAGTAGCCAGGAGTACAGCCGGTCTCATTGGCCGCCGTCACTGCGGTGTCTGTAGGCTTTTCTATGGTGGCAGCGTTATTTACGGTTCCCCTGCCAAGTTTATTAGCTCCGCTCTGGGTGCAGTAAGTCCTGTAAGCAATAGTCTGCTCTTTTGGGGCACACTCTTGTTGTTTTCTGAGAGAAGCTCCAGGTCAAGTGATGGTCACACGAGTCGTCATGGGGGCCCATTGCCCCAGGTTGTCTCTCTGGAGGTTGGTGTTGGAGGGCCTCCTCACTCGAGGTCATTGTGCCCACGGAGCAATCCCTGCAACTTCAGGGCATGGTGGGTGGTTAGGATCACCAAGTGGCGTCCTTTTCCCTTAGGAGGGAGCTGGCCTTGCGGGCTGCTGATTTCCAGGTTTTTAGATACCCCCAGTATCCTGGTCGGATGGGGTGGCTGGCCAATGCCTGGAGGGCATTCTTACATTGTTCCATTTCAAGTGGTCCCAGTTTTTGCACTAATACTCCAAGGGCGATTCGCCTTGGACCAGGAATGTAAAGGTCAAAGGGTTTAGCTAACTTAGGGAGGTCCAGGGCCAGGGTCTGAATTGACTGCTCTTTCCATTCTTGAAAGGCCGCTTCTGGATTCTATTCAAAAGGATCATCATCTTTTCCTTTCGGTGTTTCATATAGAGGCCCAGCTATTAGACTGTAGTTAGGGATCCAGATGCAGCAAACCCCGGTCTCCCCAGGAACCCCTAAGCTGTCTTCTAGTTTCAGGAAAGGTGAGGCTGCAAATGGCTTCTTCCCTTTCCTGGGGTGGGCTTCTCCGACCTTCTGTGCGAATGAAGCCCAGGAAGGCCACCTTAGTTTGTGATATTTGAGCCTTTTCCTTGGACACCTTCTATCTTTTATTGGCTAGGTAGTTCAGAGGCCTCCTTAGTCGGGCTGGTGATCAGAATGTCATCTGCATATTGAAGGAGGGTTCCCTTCTCCAGAGGTAGATCTTTTAGGTCTTTAGCTAACGTTTCCCCAAAGATGGTGTGGGAATTTTTGAACCCCTGGGGCAGGACGGCCCAGCAGTATTGTTTTTGTTGTAGGTTGAGTCCTGCCACTCACAGGCAAAATTTCTTGTGACTCTGGGACTAATGGAATACAGAAGAAGGCATCATTGAAGTCTAATACAGAATGCCATGTCCTGGTGGATGGTAGAATGACCAGCAGGGTGTAGGAATTAGGAACTACTAGATGTATATCCTCTGTGGCTTCACTGACTGTCCTGGCGTCCTCTACCAGGTCCCCAGCAGCCCACGGGGCTCTTGTGGTCAGGCCCGTCCCAGGATATGGAGCTCACCTGGGCAGGTACGCAGCAGCCCACGGGGCTCTCGTGGGCAGGCCCCTCCCTGGATATGGAGCTCCCGTGGACAGGTACCCCGGCAGGGCTGGGCACACAGGAACCGTGCACATAGCCCTCATTGCAGAGCACCCCCAGCACCCCTGTCACTCAGAGCTGACACAGAGCACCTCAGAGCAGAGCTTGAACTAACAAACAGCAGCTCCAACAGGTCTGTGACCCTAGGCTTCACTCTGTGCGGCCTCCCTCTGCCTGGTCTTCCAGGGGCTTCCACTGCAGCCGGGGCACCAGGCCTCTGTCTCCACCCACCACCCCTCCTCTCCCTGACTCCTGGGTTCCTCTCATTAGCAGAGGGTCTTCTTGAAGTTGTCTCCCACTCATGGACCAGATAAAATGATTCGAAAACAAGCCAGGGCTGCCGCCCCTTATCTATCCTGACTCTCGGGACCCTACACCTGTTCCTTGGATCTGGCCGGTGCAGCAAGGCCCATTTTCTGCAACTCTGAGCCCCTGAGGGGCGAGGATTGGCTGACCTGGGCAGCCTGACCCGGCTGGCCAGCCCTTCCCAGGTGTGCCTGGGTTGAGGTCAATATAAACACCCCTCCAGGCAGCAAAAGCCTCTGCAGCTGTGCCTGACGCCATATTCTCTGCCCCGTCAGCAGTCTCGGGGTTGGGCTGGTGGGAGGGAGTAGGGCCCACGGCTCTATGAGTGGCCCAGTGTGACTGGGGCTCTGCTGGACTTTCTGCAGGAGTTGCCGGGCTGCCACCTGCTAAAGAAGAGGATGTGTCACCCATACTTGCTGCTGGAATTTCTCCCCGGGCAGAGGTGAGGAAGGAAAAAAGCAGTGGGGGCCGGGACAGGAGGGGTACCTCAGGCAGGGAAATGGAAAGCTTCCAGACGAGCGCCCGGGGCCAGGACCATCCTGGCTGGCCTGCAGGCACCAAGTCGGCCTGCGTGCTGTCGCTGGTGTGACTCCAAGCCCCTTCCTCTAGTTTTTAAAGTCTTTGCACACATTCAGGTGTTTTACCTGGGAAGGGTGGGAAAAGTTCAGCAGCAGCTGGCCTGGGGCTCAGCTCACGTTTACTCAGAGACGCCTCCTCACGGTCCCCCAGCTTTGCAATGAGGACGCTCCTCGTGTGGGGGCTGCTGGCTGCATGGGAGATGATTCCCCACCTGTGACCAACTTCAGAATTGTTTACCCCTGGAGCAAGTGCCCTGATAGGGTTTTCCTCTGTATGACCAGTGGGTTCTGTTTTTTTTTTTTTTTTTTCTTTTTTGGTTCAAGGTAAGTTTTATTCCTCTTTTTGTATTTATGGATATAAGCATGGAAATAATTCATTCATATAAATACGTCTATGGGAAGGACAGAACTTTTTTTCTGTTTTATTTTTTTAAGTATTACTTATTTTTTAATTTTTGAATTTATTTTATTCATTTTTTTATACAGCAGGCTCTTATTGGTAACCTATTTTATACATATAAGTGTATATATGTCAATCCCAGGCTCGCAATTCATCCCACCACCACCACCCTGCCACTTTCCCCCCTTGGTGTCCATACATTTGTTCTCTACATCTGTGTCTCTATTTCTGCCTTGCAAACCGGTTCATCTTTACCATTTTTCTAGGTTCCACATGTATGCGTTAATATACGATATTTGTTTTTCTCTTTCTGACTTACTTCACTCTGTATGACAGTCTCTAGATCTATCCACGTCTCTACAAATGACCCAATTTCATTCCTTTTTATGGCTGAGTAATATTCCATTTTATATATGTAGCACATCTTTTCTGTTCGTCTGTCTATGGGCATTTAGGTTGCTTCCATGACCTGGCTATTGTAAATAGTGCTGCAATGAATATTGTGGTGAATATGTCTTTTTGAATTATGGTTTTCTCTGGGTATATGGCCAGTAGTGGGATTGCTGGGTCATATGGTAATTCTATTTTTAGTTTCTTAAGGAACCTCCATACTGTTCTCCATCGTGACTGTATCAATTTACATTCCCACAAATAGTGTAAGAGGGTTCCCTTTTCTCCACACCCTCTCCAGCATTTGTTGCTTGTAGATTTTCTGATGATGCCCATTCTAACTCGTGTGAGGCGATACCTCATTGTAGTTTTGGTTTATATTTCTCTAATAATTAGTGATGTTGAGCAGCTTTTCATGTGCTTCTTGGTCATCTGTATGTCTTCTTGGGACAAATGTCTATTTACGTCATCTGCCCATTTTTGGATTGGGTTGTTTGTTTTTTTACTGTTGAGCTGCATGAGCTGTTTATATACATTGGAGATTAATCCTTTGTCCATTGATTCGTTTGCAAATATTTTCTCCCATTGTGAGGGTTGTCTTTTCGTCTTGTTTGTAGTTTCCTTTGCTTTGCAAAAGCTTTTAGGTTTCATTTGCTCCCATATGTTTATTTTTTTTTTATTCCATTACTCTAGGAGGTGGATCAAAAAAGATCTTGCTGTGATTTATGTCAAAGAGTATTCTTCCTATGTTTTCCTCTAAGAGTTTTATAGTGTCCGGTCTTACATTTCGGTCTCTAATCCATTTTGAGTTTATTTTTTGTGTATGGTGTTAGGGAGTGTTCTAATTTCATTCTTTTACATGTAGCTGTCCATTTTTCCCAGCACCACTTATTGAAGAGACTGTCTTTTCTCCTTTGTATACCCTTGCCTCCTTTGTCATAGATTAGTGGGCCATAGGTGTGTAGGTTTATCTCTGGGCTTTTTTTTTTCTTTTACATCTTTATTGGAGTATAATTGCTTTACAATTGTGTGTTAGTTTCTGCTGTATAAAAAAGTGAATCAGCTGTGCGTATACATATAACACCATATCCCCTCCCTCTTGCAACTCCCTCTCACTCCCTTATCCCACCCTTTTAGGTGGTCACAAAGCACAGCGCTGATCTCCCTGTGCTATGTGGCTGCTTCCCAGTAGCTATCAATTTTACATTTGGTAGTGTATATATGTCCATACCACTCTCTCACTTTGTCCCAGCTTACCCTTCCCTCTCCCCATGTCCTCAAGTCCTTTCTCTACGTCTGTGTCCTTAATCCTTTCCTGCCCCTAGGTTCTTCATAAACTTTTTTTTTTAAGATTCCATATAGATGTGTTAGCATACGGTATTTGTTTTTCTCTTTCTGACTTACTTCACTCTGTAGGACAGACTCTAGATCCATCCACCTCACTAAAAGTAACTCAATTTCGTTTCTTTTTATGGCTGAATAATGTTCCATTGTATATTTGTGCCACATCTTCCTTATCCATTTATCTGTTGATGGACACTTAGGTTGCTTCCATGTCCTGGCTATTGTAAATAGAGCTACAGTGAACATTGTGGTACATGACTCTTTTTGAATTATGGTTTTCTCAGGGTAAATGTCCAGGAGTGGGTTTGCTGGGTTGTATGGTAGTTCTATTTTTAGTGTTTAAGGAACCCCCATACCGTTCTCCCTAGTGGCTATATCAATTTACATTCCCACCAACAGTGCAAGAGGGTTCCCTTTGCTCCAATAAATGCCTCTCCAGCATTTATTGTTGGTAGATTTTTTGATGATGGCCATTCTGACTGGTGTGAGGTGATACCTCACTGTAGTTTTGATTTGCATTTCTCTAATGATTAGTGATGTTCAGCATCCTTTCATGTGTTTGTTGGCAACCTGTATATCTTCTTTGGAGAAATGTCTATTTAGGTCTTCTGCCCATTTTTGGATTGGATTGTTTGGTTTTGTGATATTGAGCTACATGAGCTGCTTTTTGGAGATTAATCCTTTGCCATTTGCCTCATTTGAAAATATTTTCTCCCATTCTGATGGTTGTCTTTTCATCTTGCTTATGTTTTCCTTTGCTGTGCAAAAGAATTTATGTTTCATTCGGTCCCATTTTTTTATTGTTGTTTTTATTTCCATTTCTCTAGGAGGTGGGTCAAAAAGGATCTTGCTGTGATTTATGTCATAGACTGTTCTGCTTATGTTTTCCTCTAAGAGTTTTATAGTGGCTGGTCTTATATTTAGGTCTCTAATCCATTTTGAGTTTATTTTTGTGTATGGTGTTAGGATGTGTACTAATTTCATTCTTTTACATGTAACTGTCCAGTTTTCCCAGCACCACTTGCTGAAGACACTGTCTTTTCTCCATTGTATACCCTTGCCTCCTTTGTCATAGATTAGTGAACCATAGGTACGTGGGTTTATCTCTGTGCTTTCTATCCTGCTCTATTGACCTATATTTCTGTTCTTGTGTCAGTACCATATTATCTTGATTACTGTAGCTTTGCAATATAGTCTGAAGTCTGGAAGTCTGATTCCTCCAGCTCTTTTTTTTCCCCCCTCAAGACTGCTTTGGCTATCCAGGGTCTTTTGTGTCTCCCTACAAATTTTAAGATTTTTTTTTTTCTTGTTCTGTAGAAAATGCCAAAGGTATTTTGATCGGGATTGCATTGAATCTGTAGATTGCTTTGGGTAGTATAGTCATTTTCACAATATTGATTCTTCTAATCCGAGAACATGGTATATGTCTCCATCTGTTTATATCATCTTTGATTTCTTTCATCAGTGTCTTATAGTTTTCTGAGTACAGGTCTTTTACTTCCTTAGGTAGGTTTATTCCTAGGTATTTTATTCTTTTTGTTGCAGTGGTAATGGGATTGTTTCCTTAATTTCTCTTTCTGATCTTTCATTGTTAGTGTATAGGAATGCAAGCAATTTCTGTGCATTAATTTTGTATCCTGCAACTTTACCAAATTCATTGATTAGCTCCAGTGGTTTTCTGGTGGCATCTTTAGGATTCTCTATCTATGATATCATGTCATCTGCAAACAGTGACAATTTTACTTCTTCTTTTCCTTTTTGTATTCCTTTTATTTCTTTTTCTTCTCTGATTGCCATGGCTAGGACTTCCAAAACTATGTTGAATAGCAGTGGTGAGAGTGGACATCCTCGTCTTGTTCCTGATCTTAGAGGAAACGCTTTCAGTTTTTCACCATTGAGAATGTTGTTTGCTGTGGGTTTGTCATATATGGCCTTTATTATGTTGAGGTAGTTTCCCTCTATGCCCACACTCTGCAGAGTTTTTATCGTAAATGAGTGTTGAATTTTCTCAAAATCTTTTCCTTCATCTATTGAGATGATCATATGCTTTTATTCTACAATTTGTTAATATGGTGTATCACATTGATTTGTGTATATTGAAGAATCCTCGCATCCCTGGGATAAACCCCACTTGATCATGGTGTATGATCCTTTTCATGTGTTGTTCGATTCTGTTTGCTAGTATTTTGTTGAGGATTTTTACATCTATATTCATCAGTGATATTGGTCTATAATTTTCTTTCCTTGTAGTATCTCTGTCTGATTTTGGTATCAGGGTGATGGTGGTCTCATAGAATGAGTTTGGGAGTGTTCCTTCCGCTGCAATTGTTTTGAAGAATTTGAGAAGGTTGGGTGTTAGCTCTGCTCTAAATGTTTGATAGAATTCACCTGTGATGCCATCTGGTTCTGGACTTTTGTTTGTTGGAAGATTTTTAATCACAGTTTCAATTTCATTGCTTGTGATAGGTTTGTTCATATTTTCTATTTCTTCCTGGTTCAGTCTTAGAAGGTTATCCCTTTCTAAGAATTTGTCCATTTCTTCCAGATTGTCCATTTTATTGGCCTAGAGTTGCTTGTAGTAGTCTCTTAGGATGCTTTGTATTCCTGTGGTGTCTGTTATAACTTCTGCTTTTTCACTTCTAATTTTGTTGATTTGCGTCCTCTCCCTCTTTTTCTGGAGTCCGGCTAAAGGTTGATCATTTTTGCTTATCTTCTCAAAGAACCAGCTTTTAGTTTTATTGATCTTTGCTTTCGTTTTCTTTGTTTCTATTTCATTTATTTCTGCTCTGATCTTTATGATTTCTTTCCTTCTACTAACTTTGGGTTTTGTTCTTCTTTCTCTAGTTCCTCTAGGTGTAAGGTTAGATTGTTTATTTGAGATTTTTCTTGTTTCTTGAGGTAGGCTTGTATTGCTATAAACTTCCCTCTTAGAACTCCTTTTGCTGCATCCCATAGGTTTTGGATCATCGTGTTTTTGTTGTCATTTGTCTCTAGGTAGTTTTTGATTTCCTCTTTGATTTCTTCAGTGATCTCTTGGTTATTTAGTAACGTATTGTTTAGCCTCCATGTGTTTGTGTTTTTTACGGTTTTTTCCGTGTAATTGATTTCTAATCTCATAGCATTGTGGTCGGAACAGCTGCTTGATATGATTTCAGTTTTCTTAAATTTACTGAGGCTTTATCTGTGACCCAAGATGTGATCTATCCTGGAGAATGTTCCGTGTGCAGTTGAGAAGAACGTGTAATCTGCTGGTTTTGGATGGAATGTCCTATAAATATCAATTAACTCTATCTGGTCTATTGTGTCATTTAAAGCTTGTGTTTCCTTATTAATTTTCTGTCTGGCTGATCTCCACTGGTGTAAGTGAGCTGTTAAAGTCCCCCGCTATTATTGTGTTACTGTCGATTTCCTCTTTTATAGCCGTTAGCAGTTGCCTTATACATTGAGCTGCTCCTATTTTGGGTACATATATATTTATAATTGTTATATCTTCTTCTTGGATTGATCCCCTGACCATTATGCAGTGCCTTTCCTTGTCTCTTGTAACATTCTTTATTTTAAAGTCTATTTTATCTGATATGAGTATTGCTACTCCAGCTTTCTTTTGATTTTCATTTGCATAGAATATATTTTTCCATCGCCTCACTTTGAGTCTGTATGTGTCCCTAGGTCTGAAATGGATCTCTTGTAGACAGCATATATATGGGTCTTGTTTTTGTATCCATTCAGCGAGCCTGTGTCTTTTGGTTGGAACATGTAGTGCATTCACGTTTAAGGTAATTATCGATATGTATGTTCCTACTACTATTTTCTTAATTGTTATGGGTTTGTCTTGGTGGGTCCTTTTCTTCTCTTGTGTTTCCCACTTAGAGAAGTTCCTTTAGCATTTGGTGTAGAGCTGGTTTCATGGTGCTGAATTCTCTTAGCTTTTGCTTGTCTGTAAGGCTTTTGATTTCTCCATCAAATCTGAATGAGCTCTTTGCAGGGTGGAGTACTCTTGGTTGTAGGTTCTTCCCTTTCATCACTTTAAATTTATCATGCCACTTCCTTCTGGCTTGTAGATTTTCTGCTGAGAAATCAGTTGTTATCCTTATGGGAGTTCCCTTGTATGTTATTTGTCATTTTTCCCTTGCTGCTTTCAATCATTTTTCTTTGTCGTTAATTTTTGTCAATTTGATTACTATGTGTCTTGTCATTTTTCTCCTTTGGTTTATCCTGCCTGGGACACTCTGTGCTTCTGGACTTGGGTGGCTATTTCTTTTCCCATGCTAGGGAAGTTTTTGACCATTATCTCTTTAAATATATTCTCGGGTCCTTTCTCTCTCTCTTCTCCTTCTGGGACCCCTATAATGCGAATGTTGTTGCGTTTAATGTTGTCCCAGAGGACTCTTGGGGTGTCTTCGTTTATTTTCATTCTTTTTCTTTATTCTGTTCCATGGCAGTGATTTCCACCTTTCTGTCTTCCAGGTCACTTATCCGTTCTTCTGCCACAGTTATTCTGCTACTGATTCCTTCTAGTGTATTTTTCATTTCAGTTATTCCATTGTTCACCTCTGTTTGTTTGTTCTTTAATTCTTCTAGGTGTTTGTTCCTTAATTCTTCTAGGTCTTTGTTAAACATTTCTTGCATCTTCTCGATCTTTGCCTCCTTTCTTTTTCCAAGGTCTTGGCTCAACTTCACTATCATTATTCTGAATTTTTTTTCTGGAAGGTTCCCTATCTCCACCTCATTTTGTTTTTTTTTTTCTGGGGTTTTATCTTGTTCCTTGATCTGGTATAAAGTCCTCTGCCTTTTCATTTTGTCTATCTTTCTGTGAATGTGGTTTTCCTTCCACAGGCTGCAGAATTGTAGTTCTTCTTGCTTCTGCTGTCTGCTCTCCGGTGGATGAGTCTATCTTAGAGGCTTGTGCAAGCTTCCTGATGGGAGGGACTGGTGGTGGGTAGAGCTGGGTGTTGCTTTGGTGGGCAGAGCTTTAATCCGCTTGTCTACGGATTAAATAAAACTTTAATAAAAAGTTTAATCCGCTTGTCTGCTGATGCATGGGGCTGGGTTCCCTCCCTGTTGGTTGTTTGGCCTGAGGCGACCCAGCCCTGGAGCCTACCTTGCTCTTGGTGGGGCTAATGGCGGACTCTGGGAGGGCTCACACCAAGGAGTATTTCCCAGAACTTCTGCTGCCAGTGTCGTTGTCCTCACGGTGAGCCACAGCCACAGCCACCACCTGCCTCTGCAGGAGACCCTCTAAAAGTAGCAGGTAGTTCTGGTCATTCTCCTACAGGGTCACTGCTCCTTCCCCTGGGTCCTGATGTGCACACTACTTTGTGTGTGCCCTCCAAGAGTGGAGTATCTGAGTGGAGTTGAGACTCTGAGACTCTGTGTGGAGTTGCACAGACTCTGGGTCCTGTGAAGCTTCGATGTTTTGTGATTCTAGAAATCCTATAGGAGACGGTCCACAGCAGGTGACGCTAATGTTGTCAGTAGAGGTGTTGAAGCCAAAGATCTGCAGTTCCAACTAGAGGTGCCGATGTACATACAGGACAAAATCATCTCGTGTGAATGTAGTTCAGGCATGTTTAAGATGAATGCAGTCATGTTAATGTCTACCATATTCTATCTTGAGCCTCTCCTCAGGGACCCCCTCCTCAGTTCCTGAGGCTCCTGTAAGTCATGTACAGGGGACTGGAGAGTGGGCTCTGTCCAGTCTGAGCCCTGAGTTACCCTGTGTGTATCTTAGGATACTTTGTATTTCTGTGGTGTCCGTTGTAACATCATCTCTTTCATTTCAGATTTATTTGGGCCCTCTCTTTTTAAAAAAAACATACTACTGTTGTCTTTTATTCTTTACAGAAGTTTAATAAGTGTTTGATCTACTATCCTTACCCTATGTATACTTTTTGCAGTGAGATTTTTACTTTTCTTTGTTTCCTTGTTACTATCAATAATTAGTGAGACTTCTTTTAAGCTACCTTCAACATTGCTTATAAAGCTGCTTTATTAGTGATGACAGAGCCTTAATGGAAGTCATGTTCTGGTTGTAAATTAGAATGCAATGTGCCAGCAAATAGCCCCTTAAGTTTATGTCTCATTACTTCTTGTTCTTTTTTTAATTTAATTTTTATTTTTTGTCAGAGCAAATTTAATTAAAATGTTTTGTTTCTTCTAGGTGTGAAAGATGTGGTTCTTTTAAACATATACATATATCTATTCTTCTTTGGATCATTTTCCCATGTAGGTTATGACACGATGTTGAGTAGTCTTGTCTTGGTATTACGTAGGTCTTTGGTGATTACATATTTCACATGTGTTTCTATATCTATCTTAACCCCAATATCCTAATGTATCCAATCCTCACACCTTTCCATTTGGTGAACCATAAGTTTGTTTAATGAATCTGTGATTGCATTTCTCTGTGGAAATATCTTCATTGGTATCAATTTTTAGCTAAGACCTATAAGTGATATTATAGGATATGTGTCTTTTGCTTTCTGACTTAGTACAATTTGCCTGATTACCTCAAGAATCATACATGGTGCTGCAAATGGCATTGTTTCATTTTTTTCCCTGGCTAATATTCCATCTGTACGTGTACCAGTTCTTCTTTGGCCACGCACCTCTTGATGGACTTTCTGGTTGCCTCCATGTCTTGGCTATTGTAATACTGCTGCAATGCACATTTGCTTGCCTGTGTCTTTCCAGTTATATCTTCTTATGTTATAGGCCAAGGAGTGGGCTTGCTGTATCATATGGTAGCTCAGTGTGTATGTTTTAAAGGCACCACCATTCAGTTCTCATTAGTGGCTCTTTCCAGGTTACGTCCCACTTAAAATTGAGGGTATGCATTTCTCCAAAACACCTTCAATATTTATTGTTTGTAGTTTTCTTGCTGATGGTTATTCTAACAGGTGCGAGCTGATACCTATCTGTGGTTGAATTTGCATGTGTCCCATAATCTGTTGAAATTGAGCTTTAAAGCATGCCCTTTTTATTTATCAAACTGTGATTACAGCTTAGTTCTTCAAAGTGTTTTCTTAAAGTAAGTGTCACATTTTGAAAATTTTTGGCCATTACCTCCCTCAAGACATTTTGAGGGCACGTTTCATTTACAGCCCTGAAGTACTTGTTCATATGAAGTGACCATTAGCACAGGTTTTAAAGCTGCTTTTGCAGGTAACGGCCAGAGGGTGGCAGCCTTTCTACGTTCCCAATCTGGTAAATAGGGAAAGAGACCTTCAGCCCCAAGAGTGTCCAGCTTTATTTCTCATCCAGCTGTGGGTCTAGATATGGTCACACCAGGTTGCATCACAGCCCCGGAACGAATTATGTAAAAATTTCTCCCTCTATCACTGTCTTTGTTTTTTGGGATTTTAAAGTAATTTATTTTTATAATGGGGTTTACCTGATTTTCACTGCTGTGTTTATGCCCCTTTACACCCACTTGATTCACTTACAGAGAGAAATCAATACATAGGTTTTAAGATTTTTACTAGTCAGATATATTCTTGTTCGTTGAATAGGGGGTGTTGCATCCACTTCACTGAGCAAGGAGTAGGTCTTGTCTATTACATATTGGGTTTATGGCTCGGTATTTGAGCTAATATGAAACCCTTGTTTTATGCATCACCCCACCTCACCTTTCCCGTTAAGCAGCCATAGTGTGTTTTCTGCATGTGTGACTCTGTTCTGTTTTGTAATTCAGTTCAAGTGTAACGGTTTTTACATTCCCTCTACAAGTGATATCTTATGATAAGTGTCTTTTTCTGTGTGACTTATTTCACTTAGAATCGTCGAACCTAAATCCACTCATCATGCTGCTAATAGCCTTATGACATTGATTTCATGGCTGAGTGATATTCCCTTGTACATAAGGACCACAACATCGTTATCCATTTTCCTATTTCCTGGGATATTTAAGGTGTAATGAAGAGGAGGTTCTTGTCAACAGAGCAGCCCTAAACTTTGGTGTGCCTGTGTCTTGCTGATTTTTAGTTTTCCCAATTTATACGCCCATGAGTGGAAATGCCCTATGCTCTCTAAGCTGTGTTTTTTAGATGTTTCAGGACACACCGTACACTTCTCCAGAGTGGCTGTTGGCAATTTACATCCCGCCCATCAGTGTAGCAAGCCTCCCATTTCTCCATGGCCTGTCCTGCATTTCTGGTTTTGACACTTTTTTCAGCATGGCCCTTTTGACCGATGGGAAGCGAGACTTCTTTGTAGCGCTGATTTGCCTTTCCAGGTTGCTTGGTTGGCCAAAAAGGGCGTATGCGTTTTTTCCTGAATATATTCAGGAAAAAACGCATACGCCCTTTTTGGCCAAGGGTATCATTGTCAACGTTTTGCCGCTTTTCATTTGCTTTAAAGGCGATTCGAATCTACCTCCTTAAGTCTGTTTCTGCAATTCTGCCTTGCTTTCAAATCCTCTTCGTTGCCTTCCCTCAATATATTTGTGGACGAGAGTTATCATTGATAACTCTGCAGGTTTGTGAATTGCAGTGCCCCTGAGATCCATTTTTCAACTCGCTTTTTTGGGAGTTGGCCGCAAAAGCGCAGGTTGGCTTCAGGCCCTGTTCTGGTTCCGGGGGGCAGGATGAGCCTGTGGTTAATTCTTCTTCCTCATGGGAAAATAGAGTGACCTGTGCCTGTCCCAACACCAAGAGCTAGTCTCTCGTTGGTTCCCCGTCTTCCCGTTCATCCTCAGGACAAATTGCAACCTGTACGGAACAGGAGGTTAAATGTGCTGATGCTCCAAGTAGGGAGCTTGCTAGTAAAGCGGCTGGAATGGCGAACCCGGGCACAAGGAGATGAGAAATGAGGTGCGTTTTAGAAACCTTTCCCCATCACACGGTGTACCATCTTCTGGGTTTCTCATGCATGTTTTTGATGTAGGAAGATGCCCTTGAACCTGGAGATTTGGGACCCATGCGATGGGTACCACGCAGTATTACTTTAAAGGGTCTGCGTTTGCTCACCCAACCTCACCAAACCTCTCAGCCCCAAGAGTGTCGACCCTTATGTCTCATCCAGCTGTGGGTCTAGATATGGTCAATCCAGGTTGCATCACAGCCCCTGAACGCATTGTGTAAGAATTTCTCTCTCTTTCACTGTCTTGGTTTCATGGGTTTGTAAAAGTAATTTATTTTTATAATGGGGTTTAGCTGCTTTTCACTGCTGTGTTTATGCCGCTTTACACCCACTTGACACACTAACAGAGAGATATCAATACATAGGTTTTAAGATTATTACTAGTCAGATATATTCTTGTGCGGTGAATAGGGTGTGTTGAGTCCAGTTCTCTGGGCAAGGAGTAGGTCTTGTCTATTACATATTGGGTTTATGAAACGGTATCTGAGCTAATTTGAAACCCTTGTTTTATGTATCACTCCACCTCACCTTTCCCGTTAAGCAGCCATAGTGTGTTTTCTGCATGTGTGACTCTGTTCTGTTTTGTGATTCAGTTCAAGTGTAACGGTTTTTACATTCCCTCTATAAGTGATACCTTATTTGAAGTGTCCTTTTCTGTGTGACTTATTTCACTTAGAATCGTCGTACCTAAATCCACTCATCATGCTTCTACTAGCCTTATGACATTGATTTCATGGCTGAGTGATATTCCATTGTACATAAGGACCACAACTTCTTTATCCATTTTTCTCTTTCCTGGGATATTGAAGGTGGAATGAAGTGAAGGTCCTTGTCAACAGAGCAGCCCTAAACTTTGGGCTGCTTGTGTCTTGCTGATTTTTCATTTTCCCAATTTATACCCCCATGAGTGGAAGTGCCCTATGCTCTCTAAGCTGTGTTTTTTAGATGTTTCAGGACACACCGTACACTTCTCCAGAGTGGCTGTTGGCAATTTACATCCCGCCCATCAGTGTAGCAAGGCTCCCATTTCTCCATGGCCTGTCCTGCATTTCTGGTTTTGAGACTTTTTTCAGCATGGCCCTTTTGACCGATGGGTAGCGAGTCTTCTTTGTAGCGCTCATTTGCCTTTCCAGGTTGCTTGGTTGGCCAAAAAGGGCGTATGCGTTTTTTCCTGAATATATTCAGGAACAAACGCATACGCCCTTTTTGGCCAAGGGCATCATTGTCAACGTTTTGCCGCTTTTCATGTGCTTTAAAGGCGATTCGAATCTACCTCCTGAAATCTGTTTCCTGCAATTCTGCCTTGATTTCAAATCCTCTTCTTTGCCTTCCCTCAATATATTTGTGGACGAGAGTTATCATTTATAACTCTGCAGGTTTGTGAATTGCAGTGCCCTGAAGCTTCATTTTACAACTCGCTTTTTTGGGAGCTGGCCGCAAAAGCACTGGATGGCTTCAGGCCCTGTTCTTGTTCCCGGGGGGATGATGAGCCTGTGGTTAATTCTTCTTCCTGATGGGAAAATAGAGTGATCTGTGCCTTTCCCAACAACAAGAGCTAGTCTCTCACTGGTTCCCCGTCTTCCCGTTCATCCTCAGGAAAAATTGCAACCTGTACGGAACAGGAGGTTAAAGGTGCTGATGCTCCAAGTAGGGAGATTGCTAGGAAAGCGGCTGGAATGGCGACACAGGGCACAAGGAGAAGAGAAATGAGGTGCGTTTTAGAAACCTTTCCCCATCACATGGTGTACCATCTTTTTGTTTTCTCATGCATGTTTTCGATGTAGGAAGATGCCCTTGAACCAGGAGATTTGGGACCCATGCGATGGGTACCACGCAGTATTACTTTAAAGGGTCTGCGTTTGCTCACCCAACCTCACCAAACCTCTCAGCCCCAAGAGTGTCCACCCTTATGTCTCATCCAGCTGTGGATCTAGATATGGTCAATCCAGGTTGCATCACAGCCCCTGAACGCATTGTGTAAGAATTTCTCTCTCTTTCACTGTCTTTGTTTCATGGGTTTGTAAAAGTAATTTATTTTTATAATGGGGTTTAGCTGCTTTTCACTGCTGTGTTTATGCCGCTTTACACCCACTTGACACACTAACAGAGAGATATCAATACATAGGTTTTAAGATTATTACTAGTCAGATATATTCTTGTGCGGTGAATAGGGCGTGTTGAGTCCAGTTCTCTGAGCAAGGAGTAGGTCTTGTCTATTACATATTGGGTTTATGGAACGGTATCTGAGCTAATTTGAAACCCTTGTTTTATGTATCACCCCACCTCACCTTTCCCGTTAAGCAGCCATAGTGTGTTTTCTGCATGTGTGACTCTGTTCTGTTTTGTAATTCAGTTCAAGTGTAACGGTTTTGACATTCCCTCTATAAGTGATACCTTATGAGAAGTGTCCTTTTCTGTGTGACTTATTTCACTTAGAATCGTCGTACCTAAATCCACTCATCATGCTGCTACTAGCCTTATGACATTGATTTCCTGGCTGAGTGATATTCCATTGTACATAAGGACCACAACTTCTTTATCCATTTTTCTCTTTCCTGGGATATTGAAGGTGGAATGAAGTGGAGGTCCTTGTCAACAGAGCAGCCCTAAACTTTGGGGTGCTTGTGTCTTGCTGATTTTTCATTTTCCCAATTTATACCCCCATGAGTGGAAGTGCCCTATGCTCTCTAAGCTGTGTTTTTTAGATGTTTCAGGACACACCGTACACTTCTCCAGAGTGGCTGTTGGCAATTTACATCCCGCCCATCAGTGTAGCAAGGCTCCCATTTCTCCATGGCCTGTCCTGCATTTCTGGTTTTGAGACTTTTTTCAGCATGGCCCTTTTGACCGATGGGTAGCGAGTCTTCTTTGTAGCGCTGATTTGCCTTTCCAGGTTGCTTGGTTGGCCAAAAAGGGCGTATGCGTTTTTTCCTGAATATATTCAGGAAAAAACGCATACGCCCTTTTTGGCCAAGGGCATCATTGTCAACGTTTTGCCGCTTTTCATGTGCTTTAAAGGCGATTCGAATCTACCTCCTGAAATCTGTTTCCTGCAATTCTGCCTTGATTTCAAATCCTCTTCTTTGCCTTCCCTCAATATATTTGTGGACGAGAGTTCTCATTTATAACTCTGCAGGTTTGTGAATTGCAGTGCCCTGAACCTCCATTTTACAACTCGCTTTTTTGGGAGCTAGCCGCAAAAGTACTGGATGGCTTCAGGCCCTGTTCTTGTTCCGGGGGGGATGATGAGCCTGTGGTTAATTCTTCTTGCTGATGGGAAAATAGAGTGATCTGTGCCTGTCCCAACAACAAGAGCTAGTCTCTCACTGGTTCCCCGTCTTCCCGTTCATCCTCAGGAAAAATTGCAACCTGTACGGAACAGGAGGTTAAAGGTGCTGATGCTCCAAGTAGGGAGATTGCTAGGAAAGCGGCTGGAATGGCGACCCCGGGCACAAGGAGAAGAGAAATGAGGTGCGTTTTAGAAACCTTTCCCCATCACATGGTGTACCATCTTTTTGTTTTCTCATGCATGTTTTCGATGTAGGAAGATGCCCTTGAACCTGGAGATTTGGGACCCATGGGATGGGTACCACGCAGTATTACTTTAAAGGGTCTGCGTTTGCTCACCCAACCTCACCAAACCTCTCAGCCCCAAGAGTGTCCACCCTTATGTCTCATCCAGCTGTGGGTCTAGATATGGTCAATCCAGGTTGCATCACAGCCCCTGAACGCATTGTGTAAGAATTTCTCTCTCTTTCACTGTCTTGGTTTCATGGGTTTGTAAAAGTAATTTATTTTTATAATGGGGTTTAGCTGCTTTTCACTGCTGTGTTTATGCCGCTTTACACCCACTTGACACACTAACAGAGAGATATCAATACATAGGTTTTAAGATTATTACTAGTCAGATATATTCTTGTGCGGTGAATAGGGCGTGTTGAGTCCAGTTCTCTGAGCAAGGAGTAGGTCTTGTCTATTACATATTGGGTTTATGGAACGGTATCTGAGCTAATTTGAAACCCTTGTTTTATGTATCACCCCACCTCACCTTTCCCGTTAAGCAGCCATAGTGTGTTTTCTGCATGTGTGACTCTGTTCTGTTTTGTAATTCAGTTCAAGTGTAACGCTTTTTACATGCCCTCTATAAGTGATACCTTATGAGAAGTGTCCTTTTCTGTGTGACTTATTTCACTTAGAATCGTCGTACCTAAATCCACTCATCATGCTGCTACTAGCCTTATGCCATTGATTTCATGGCTGAGTGATATTCCATTGTACATAAGGACCACAACTTCTTTATCCATTTTTCTCTTTCCTGGGATATTGAAGGTGGAATGAAGTGGAGGTCCTTGTCAACAGAGCAGCCCTAAACTTTGGGGTGCTTGTGTCTTGCTGATTTTTCATTTTCCCAATTTATACCCCCATGAGTGGAAGTGCCCTATGCTCTCTAAGCTGTGTTTTTTAGATGTTTCAGGACACACCGTACACTTCTCCAGAGTGGCTGTTGGCAATTTACATCCCGCCTATCAGTGTACCAAGGCTCCCATTTCTCCATGGCCTGTCCTGCATTTCTGGTTTTGACACGTTTTTCAGCATGGCCCTTTTGACCGAAGGGTAGCAAGTCTTCTTTGTAGTTCTGATTTGCCTTTCCAGGTTGCTTGGTTGGCCAAAAAGGGCGTATGCGTTTTTTCCTGAATATATTCAGGAAAAAACGCATACGCCCTTTTTGGCCAAGGGCATCATTGTCAACGTTTTGCCGCTTTTCATGTGCTTTAAAGGCGATTCGAATCTACCTCCTGAAATCTGTTTCCTGCAATTCTGCCTTGATTTCAAATCCTCTTCTTTGCCTTCCCTCAATATATTTGTGGACGAGAGTTATCATTTATAACTCTGCAGGTTTGTGAATTGCAGTGCCCTGAAGCTCCAGTTTACAACTCGCTTTTTTGGGAGCTGGCCGCAAAAGCACTGGATGGCTTCAGGCCCTGTTCTTGTTCCGGGGGGGATGATGAGCCTGTGGTTAATTCTTCTTCCTGATGGGAAAATAGAGTGATCTGTGCCTGTCCCAACAACAAGAGCTAGTCTCTCACTGGTTCCCCGTGTACCCGTTCATCCTCAGGAAAAATTGCAACCTGTACGGAACAGGAGGTTAAAGGTGCTGATGCTCCAAGTAGGGAGATGGCTAGGAAAGCGGCTGGAATGGCGACCCCGGGCACAAGGAGAAGAGAAATGAGGTGCGTTTTAGAAACCTTTCCCCATCACATGGTGTACCATCTTTTTGTTTTCTCATGCATGTTTTCGATGTAGGAAAATGCCCTTGAACCTGGAGATTTGGGACCCATGCGATGGGTACCACGCAGTATTACTTTAAAGGGTCTGCGTTTGCTCACCCAACCTCACCAAACCTCTCAGCCCCAAGAGTGTCCACCCTTATGTCTCATCCAGCTGTGGGTCTAGATATGGTCAATCCAGGTTGCATCACAGCCCCTGAACGCATTGTGTAAGAATTTCTCTCTCTTTCACTGTCTTGGTTTCATGGGTTTTTCGAAGTAATTTATTTTTATAATGGGGTTTAGCTGCTTTTCACTGCTGTGTTTATGCCGCTTTACACCCACTTGACACACTAACAGAGAGATATCAATACATAGGTTTTAAGATTATTACTAGTCAGATATATTCTTGTGCGGTGAATAGGGCGTGTTGAGTCCAGTTCTCTGAGCAAGGAGTAGGTCTTGTCTATTACATATTGGGTTTATGGAACGGTATCTGAGCTAATTTGAAACCCTTGTTTTATGTATCACCCCACCTCACCTTTCCCGTTAAGCAGCCATAGTATGTTTTCTGCATGTGTGACTCTGTTCTGTTTTGTAATTCAGTTCAAGTGTAACGCTTTTTACATGCCCTCTATAAGTGATACCTTATGAGAAGTGTCCTTTTCTGTGTGACTTATTTCACTTAGAATCGTCGTACCTAAATCCACTCATCATGCTGCTACTAGCCTTATGACATTGATTTCATGGCTGAGTGATATTCCATTGTACATAAGGACCACAACTTCTTTATCCATTTTTCTCTTTCCTGGGATATTGAAGGTGGAATGAAGTGGAGGTCCTTGTCAACAGAGCAGCCCTAAACTTTGGGGTGCTTGTGTCTTGCTGATTTTTCATTTTCCCAATTTATACCCCCATGAGTGGAAGTGCCCTATGCTCTCTAAGCTGTGTTTTTTAGATGTTTCAGGACACACCGTACACTTCTCCAGAGTGGCTGTTGGCAATTTACATCCCGCCTATCAGTGTACCAAGGCTCCCATTTCTCCATGGCCTGTCCTGGATTTCTGGTTTTGAGACTTTTTTCAGCATGGCCCTTTTGACCAATGGGTAGCTAGTCTTCTTTGTAGTGCTGATTTGCCTTTCCAGGTTGCTTGGTTGGCCAAAAAGGGCGTATGCGTTTTTTCCTGAATATATTCAGGAAAAAACGCATACGCCCTTTTTGGCCAAGGGCATCATTGTCAACGTTTTGCCGCTTTTCATGTGCTTTAAAGGCGATTCGAATCTACCTCCTGAAATCTGTTTCCTGCAATTCTGCCTTGATTTCAAATCCTCTTCTTTGCCTTCCCTCAATATATTTGTGGACGAGAGTTATCATTTATAACTCTGCAGGTTTGTGAATTGCAGTGCCCTGAAGCTCCATTTTACAACTCGCTTTTTTGGGAGCTAGCCGCAAAAGCACTGGATGGCTTCAGGCCCTGTTCTTGTTCCGGGGGGGATGATGAGCCTGTGGTTAATTCTTCTTGCTGATGGGAAAATAGAGTGATCTGTGCCTGTCCCAACAACAAGAGCTAGTCTCTCACTGGTTCCCCGTGTACCCGTTCATCCTCAGGACAAATTGCAACCTGTACGGAACAGGAGGTTAAAGGTGCTGATGCTCCAAGTAGGGAGATTGCTAGGAAAGCGGCTGGAATGGCGACCCCGGGCACAAGGAGAAGAGAAATGAGGTGCGTTTTAGAAACCTTTCCCCATCACATGGTGTACCATCTTTTTGTTTTCTCATGCATGTTTTCGATGTAGGAAGATGCCCTTGAACCTGGAGATTTGGGACCCATGCGATGGGTACCACGCAGTATTACTTTAAAGGGTCTGCGTTTGCTCACCCAACCTCACCAAACCTCTCAGCCCCAAGAGTGTCCACCCTTATGTCTCATCCAGCTGTGGGTCTAGATATGGTCAATCCAGGTTGCATCACAGCCCCTGAACGCATTGTGTAAGAATTTCTCTCTCTTTCACTGTCTTGGTTTCATGGGTTTGTAAAAGTAATTTATTTTTATAATGGGGTTTAGCTGCTTTTCACTGCTGTGTTTATGCCGCTTTACACCCACTTGACACACTAACAGAGAGATATCAATACATAGGTTTTAAGATTATTACTAGTCAGATATATTCTTGTGCGGTGAATAGGGCGTGTTGAGTCCAGTTCTCTGAGCAAGGAGTAGGTCTTGTCTATTACATATTGGGTTTATGGAACGGTATCTGAGCTAATTTGAAACCCTTGTTTTATGTATCACCCCACCTCACCTTTCCCGTTAAGCAGCCATAGTGTGTTTTCTGCATGTGTGACTCTGTTCTGTTTTGTAATTCAGTTCAAGTGTAACGCTTTTTACATGCCCTCTATAAGTGATACCTTATGAGAAGTGTCCTTTTCTGTGTGACTTATTTCACTTAGAATCGTCGTACCTAAATCCACTCATCATGCTGCTACTAGCCTTATGACATTGATTTCATGGCTGAGTGATATTCCATTGTACATAAGGACCACAACTTCTTTATCCATTTTTCTCTTTCCTGGGATATTGAAGGTGGAATGAAGTGGAGGTCCTTGTCAACAGAGCAGCCCTAAACTTTGGGGTGCTTGTGTCTTGCTGATTTTTCATTTTCCCAATTTATACCCCCATGAGTGGAAGTGCCCTATGCTCTCTAAGCTGTGTTTTTTAGATGTTTCAGGACACACCGTACACTTCTCCAGAGTGGCTGTTGGCAATTTACATCCCGCCTATCAGTGTACCAAGGCTCCCATTTCTCCATGGCCTGTCCTGCATTTCTGGTTTTGACACGTTTTTCAGCATGGCCCTTTTGACCGAAGGGTAGCAAGTCTTCTTTGTAGCGCTGATTTGCCTTTCCAGGTTGCTTGGTTGGCCAAAAAGGGCGTATGCGTTTTTTCCTGAATATATTCAGGAAAAAACGCATACGCCCTTTTTGGCCAAGGGCATCATTGTCAACGTTTTGCCGCTTTTCATGTGCTTTAAAGGCGATTCGAATCTACCTCCTGAAATCTGTTTCCTGCAATTCTGCCTTGATTTCAAATCCTCTTCTTTGCCTTCCCTCAATATATTTGTGGACGAGAGTTATCATTTATAACTCTGCAGGTTTGTGAATTGCAGTGCCCTGAAGCTCCAGTTTACAACTCGCTTTTTTGGGAGCTGGCCGCAAAAGCACTGGATGGCTTCAGGCCCTGTTCTTGTTCCGGGGGGGATGATGAGCCTGTGGTTAATTCTTCTTCCTGATGGGAAAATAGAGTGATCTGTGCCTGTCCCAACAACAAGAGCTAGTCTCTCACTGGTTCCCCGTGTACCCGTTCATCCTCAGGAAAAATTGCAACCTGTACGGAACAGGAGGTTAAAGGTGCTGATGCTCCAAGTAGGGAGATTGCTAGGAAAGCGGCTGGAATGGCGACCCCGGGCACAAGGAGAAGAGAAATGAGGTGCGTTTTAGAAACCTTTCCCCATCACATGGTGTACCATCTTTTTGTTTTCTCATGCATGTTTTCGATGTAGGAAGATGCCCTTGAACCAGGAGATTTGGGACCCATGCGATGGGTACCACGCAGTATTACTTTAAAGGGTCTGCGTTTGCTCACCCAACCTCACCAAACCTCTCAGCCCCAAGAGTGTCCACCCTTATGTCTCATCCAGCTGTGGGTCTAGATATGGTCAATCCAGGTTGCATCACAGCCCCTGAATGCATTGTGTAAGAATTTCTCTCTCTTTCACTGTCTTGGTTTCATGGGTTTGTAAAAGTAATTTATTTTTATAATGGGGTTTAGCTGCTTTTCACTGCTGTGTTTATGCCGCTTTACACCCACTTGACACACTAACAGAGAGATATCAATACATAGGTTTTAAGATTATTACTAGTCAGATATATTCTTGTGCGGTGAATAGGGCGTGTTGAGTCCAGTTCTCTGAGCAAGGAGTAGGTCTTGTCTATTACATATTGGGTTTATGGAACGGTATCTGAGCTAATTTGAAACCCTTGTTTTATGTATCACCCCACCTCACCTTTCCCGTTAAGCAGCCATAGTGTGTTTTCTGCATGTGTGACTCTGTTCTGTTTTGTAATTCAGTTCAAGTGTAACGCTTTTGACATTCCCTCTATAAGTGATACCTTATGAGAAGTGTCCTTTTCTGTGTGACTTATTTCACTTAGAATCGTCATACCTAAATCCACTCATCATGCTGCTACTAGCCTTATGACATTGATTTCATGGCTGAGTGATATTCCATTGTACATAAGGACCACAACTTCTTTATCCATTTTTCTCTTTCCTGGGATATTGAAGGTGGAATGAAGTGGAGGTCCTTGTCAACAGAGCAGCCCTAAACTTTGGGGTGCTTGTGTCTTGCTGATTTTTCATTTTCCCAATTTATACCCCCATGAGTGGAAGTGCCCTATGCTCTCTAAGCTGTGTTTTTTAGATGTTTCAGGACACACCGTACACTTCTCTAGAGTGGCTGTTGGCAATTTACATCCCGCCCATCAGTGTAGCAAGGCTCCCATTTCTCCATGGCCTGTCCTGCATTTCTGGTTTTGAGACTTTTTTCAGCATGGCCCTTTTGACCGATGGGTAGCGAGTCTTCTTTGTAGCGCTGATTTGCCTTTCCAGGTTGCTTGGTTGGCCAAAAAGGGCGTATGCGTTTTTTCCTGAATATATTCAGGAAAAAACGCATACGCCCTTTTTGGCCAAGGGCATCATTGTCAACGTTTTGCCGCTTTTCATGTGCTTTAAAGGCGATTCGAATCTACCTCCTGAAATCTGTTTCCTGCAATTCTGCCTTGATTTCAAATCCTCTTCTTTGCCTTCCCTCAATATATTTGTGGACGAGAGTTATCATTTATAACTCTGCAGTTTTGTGAATTGCAGTGCCCTGAAGCTCCATTTTACAACTCGCTTTTTTGGGAGCTGGCCGCAAAAGTGCAAGATGGCTTCAGGCCCTGTTCTGGTTCCGGGGGGGGAGGATGAGCCTGTGGTTAATTCTTCTTCCTGATGGGAAAATAGAGTGACCTGTGCCTGTCCCAACACCAAGAGCTAGTCTCTCACTGGTTCCCCGTCTACCCGTTCATCCTCAGGAAAAATTGCTACCTGTACGGAACAGGAGGTTAAAGGTGCTGATGCTCCAAGTAGGGAGATTGCTAGGAAAGCGGCTGGAATGGCGACCCCGGGCACAAGGAGAAGAGAAATGAGGTGCGTTTTAGAAACCTTTCCCCATCACATGGTGTACCATCTTTTTGTTTTCTCATGCATGTTTTCGATGTAGGAAGATGCCCTTGAACCAGGAGATTTGGGACCCATGCGATGGGTACCACGCAGTATTACTTTAAAGGGTCTGCATTTGCTCACCCAACCTCACCAAACCTCTCAGCCCCAAGAGTGTCCACCCTTATGTCTCATCCAGCTGTGGGTCTAGATATGGTCAATCCAGGTTGCATCACAGCCCCTGAACGCATTGTGTAAGAATTTCTCTCTCTTTCACTGTCTTGGTTTCATGGGTTTTTCGAAGTAATTTATTTTTATAATGGGGTTTAGCTGCTTTTCACTGCTGTGTTTATGCCGCTTTACACCCACTTGACACACTAACAGAGAGATATCAATACATAGGTTTTAAGATTATTACTAGTCAGATATATTCTTGTGCGGTGAATAGGGCGTGTTGAGTCCAGTTCTCTGAGCAAGGAGTAGGTCTTGTCTATTACATATTGGGTTTATGGAACGGTATCTGAGCTAATTTGAAACCCTTGTTTTATGTATCACCCCACCTCACCTTTCCCGTTAAGCAGCCATAGTATGTTTTGTGCATGTGTGACTCTGTTCTGTTTTGTAATTCAGTTCAAGTGTAACGCTTTTTACATGCCCTCTATAAGTGATACCTTATGAGAAGTGTCCTTTTCTGTGTGACTTATTTCACTTAGAATCGTCGTACCTAAATCCACTCATCATGCTGCTACTAGCCTTATGACATTGATTTCATGGCTGAGTGATATTCCATTGTACATAAGGACCACAACTTCTTTATCCATTTTTCTCTTTCCTGGGATATTGAAGGTGGAATGAAGTGGAGGTCCTTGTCAACAGAGCAGCCCTAAACTTTGGGGTGCTTGTGTCTTGCTGATTTTTCATTTTCCCAATTTATACCCCCATGAGTGGAAGTGCCCTATGCTCTCTAAGCTGTGTTTTTTAGATGTTTCAGGACACACCGTACACTTCTCCAGAGTGGCTGTTGGCAATTTACATCCCGCCTATCAGTGTACCAAGGCTCCCATTTCTCCATGGCCTGTCCTGCATTTCTGGTTTTGACACGTTTTTCAGCATGGCCCTTTTGACCGAAGGGTAGCAAGTCTTCTTTGTAGCGCTGATTTGCCTTTCCAGGTTGCTTGGTTGGCCAAAAAGGGCGTATGCGTTTTTTCCTGAATATATTCAGGAAAAAACGCATACGCCCTTTTTGGCCAAGGGCATCATTGTCAACGTTTTGCCGCTTTTCATGTGCTTTAAAGGCGATTCGAATCTACCTCCTGAAATCTGTTTCCTGCAATTCTGCCTTGATTTCAAATCCTCTTCTTTGCCTTCCCTCAATATATTTGTGGACGAGAGTTATCATTTATAACTCTGCAGGTTTGTGAATTGCAGTGCCCTGAAGCTCCAGTTTACAACTCGCTTTTTTGGGAGCTGGCCGCAAAAGCACTGGATGGCTTAAGGCCTTGTTCTGGTTCCGGGGGGGGAGGATGAGCCTGTGGTTAATTCTTCTTCCTGATGGGAAAATAGAGTGACCTGTGCCTGTCCCAACACCAAGAGCTAGTCTCTCACTGGTTCCCCGTCTACCCGTTCATCCTCAGGAAAAATTGCAACCTGTACGGAACAGGAGGTTAAAGGTGCTGATGCTCCAAGTAGGGAGATTGCTAGGAAAGCGGCTGGAATGGCGACCCCGGGCACAAGGAGAAGAGAAATGAGGTGCGTTTTAGAAACCTTTCCCCATCACATGGTGTACCATCTTTTTGTTTTCTCATGCATGTTTTCGATGTAGGAAGATGCCCTTGAACCAGGAGATTTGGGACCCATGCGATGGGTACCACGCAGTATTACTTTAAAGGGTCTGTGTTTGCTCACCCAACCTCACCAAACCTCTCAGCCCCAAGAGTGTCCACCCTTATGTCTCATCCAGCTGTGGATCTAGATATGGTCAATCCAGGTTGCATCACAGCCCCTGAACGCATTGTGTAAGAATTTCTCTCTCTTTCACTGTCTTGGTTTCATGGGTTTGTAAAAGTAATTTATTTTTATAATGGGGTTTAGCTGGTTTTCACTGCTGTGTTTATGCCGCTTTACACCCACTTGACACACTAACAGAGAGATATCAATACATAGGTTTTAAGATTATTACTAGTCAGATATATTCTTGTGCGGTGAATAGGGCGTGTTGAGTCCAGTTCTCTGAGCAAGGAGTAGGTCTTGTCTATTACATATTGGGTTTATGGAACGGTATCTGAGCTAATTTGAAACCCTTGTTTTATGTATCACCCCACCTCACCTTTCCCGTTAAGCAGCCATAGTGTGTTTTCTGCATGTGTGACTCTGTTCTGTTTTGTAATTCAGTTCAAGTGTAACGGTTTTTTCATTCCCTCTATAAGTGATACCTTATGAGAAGTGTCCTTTTCTGTGTGACTTATTTCACTTAGAATCGTCGTACCTAAATCCACTCATCATGCTGCTACTAGCCTTATGACATTGATTTCATGGCTGAGTGATATTCCATTGTACATAAGGACCACAACTTCTTTATCCATTTTTCTCTTTCCTGGGATATTGAAGGTGGAATGAAGTGGAGGTCCTTGTCAACAGAGCAGCCCTAAACTTTGGGGTGCTTGTGTCTTGCTGATTTTTCATTTTCCCAATTTATACCCCCATGAGTGGAAGTGCCCTATGCTCTCTAAGCTGTGTTTTTTAGATGTTTCAGGACACACCGTACACTTCTCCAGAGTGGCTGTTGGCAATTTACATCCCGCCCATCAGTGTAGCAAGGCTCCCATTTCTCCATGGCCTGTCCTGCATTTCTGGTTTTGAGACTTTTTTCAGAATGGCCCTTTTGACCGATGGGTAGCGAGTCTTCTTTGTAGCGCTGATTTGCCTTTCCAGGTTGCTTGGTTGGCCAAAAAGGGCGTATGCGGTTTTTCCTGAATATATTCAGGAAAAAACGCATACGCCCTTTTTGGCCAAGGGCATCATTGTCAACGTTTTGCCGCTTTTCATGTGCTTTAAAGGCGATTCGAATCTACCTCCTGAAATCTGTTTCCTGCAATTCTGCCTTGATTTCAAATCCTCTTCTTTGCCTTCCCTCAATATATTTGTGGACGAGAGTTATCATTTATAACTCTGCAGGTTTGTGAATTGCAGTGCCCTGAAGCTCCAGTTTACAACTCGCTTTTTTGGGAGCTGGCCGCAAAAGCACTGGATGGCTTAAGGCCCTGTTCTTGTTCCGGGGGGGATGATGAGCCTGTGGTTAATTCTTCTTCCTGATGGGAAAATAGAGTGATCTGTGCCTGTCCCAACAACAAGAGCTAGTCTCTCACTGGTTCCCCGTCTTCCCATTCATCCTCAGGAAAAATTGCAACCTGTACGGAACAGGAGGTTAAAGGTGCTGATGCTCCAAGTAGGGAGATTGCTAGGAAAGCGGCTGGAATGGCGACCCCGGGCACAAGGAGAAGAGAAATGAGGTGCGTTTTAGAAACCTTTCCCCATCACATGGTGTACCATCTTTTTGTTTTCTCATGCATGTTTTCGATGTAGGAAGATGCCCTTGAACCTGGAGATTTGGGACCCATGCGATGGGTACCACGCAGTATTACTTTAAAGGGTCTGCGTTTGCTCACCCAACCTCACCAAACCTCTCAGCCCCAAGAGTGTCCACCCTTATGTCTCATCCAGCTGTGGGTCTAGATATGGTCAATCCAGGTTGCATCACAGCCCCTGAACGCATTGTGTAAGAATTTCTCTCTCTTTCACTGTCTTGGTTTCATGGGTTTGTAAAAGTAATTTATTTTTATAATGGGGTTTAGCTGCTTTTCACTGCTGTGTTTATGCCGCTTTACACCCACTTGACACACTAACAGAGAGATATCAATACATAGGTTTTAAGATTATTACTAGTCAGATATATTCTTGTGCGGTGAATAGGGCGTGTTGAGTCCAGTTCTCTGAGCAAGGAGTAGGTCTTGTCTATTACATATTGGGTTTATGGAACGGTATCTGAGCTAATTTGAAACCCTTGTTTTATGTATCACCCCACCTCACCTTTCCCGTTAAGCAGCCATAGTGTGTTTTCTGCATGAGTGACTCTGTTCTGTTTTGTAATTCAGTTCAAGTGTAACGCTTTTTACATGCCCTCTATAAGTGATACCTTATGAGAAGTGTCCTTTTCTGTGTGACTTATTTCACTTAGAATCGTCGTACCTAAATCCACTCCTCATGCTGCTACTAGCCTTATGACATTGATTTCATGGCTGAGTGATATTCCATTGTACATAAGGACCACAACTTCTTTATCCATTTTTCTCTTTCCTGGGATATTGAAGGTGGAATGAAGTGGAGGTCCTTGTCAACAGAGCAGCCCTAAACTTTGGGGTGCTTGTGTCTTGCTGATTTTTCATTTTCCCAATTTATACCCCCATGAGTGGAAGTGCCCTATGCTCTCTAAACTGTGTTTTTTAGATGTTTCAGGACACACCGTACACTTCTCCAGAGTGGCTGTTGGCAATTTACATCCCGCCTATCAGTGTACCAAGGCTCCCATTTCTCCATGGCCTGTCCTGCATTTCTGGTTTTGACACGTTTTTCAGCATGGCCCTTTTGACCGAAGGGTAGCAAGTCTTCTTTGTAGCGCTGATTTGCCTTTCCAGGTTGCTTGGTTTTCCAAAAAGGGCGTATGCGTTTTTTCCTGAATATATTCAGGAAAAAACGCATACGCCCTTTTTGGCCAAGGGCATCATTGTCAACGTTTTGCCGCTTTTCATGTGCTTTAAAGGCGATTCGAATCTACCTCCTGAAATCTGTTTCCTGCAATTCTGCCTTGATTTCAAATCCTCTTCTTTGCCTTCCCTCAATATATTTGTGGACGAGAGTTATCATTTATAACTCTGCAGGTTTGTGAATTGCAGTGCCCTGAAGCTCCAGTTTACAACTCGCTTTTTTGGGAGCTGGCCGCAAAAGCACTGGATGGCTTAAGGCCCTGTTCTTGTTCCGGGGGGGATGATGAGCCTGTGGTTAATTCTTCTTCCTGATGGGAAAATAGAGTGATCTGTGCCTGTCCCAACAACAAGAGCTAGTCTCTCACTGGTTCCCCGTCTTCCCATTCATCCTCAGGAAAAATTGCAACCTGTACGGAACAGGAGGTTAAAGGTGCTGATGCTCCAAGTAGGGAGATTGCTAGGAAAGCGGCTGGAATGGCGACCCCGGGCACAAGGAGAAGAGAAATGAGGTGCGTTTTAGAAACCTTTCCCCATCACATGGTGTACCATCTTTTTGTTTTCTCATGCATGTTTTCGATGTAGGAAGATGCCCTTGAACCTGGAGATTTGGGACCCATGCGATGGGTACCACGCAGTATTACTTTAACGGGTCTGCGTTTGCTCACCCAACCTCACCAAACCTCTCAGCCCCAAGAGTGTCCACCCTTATGTCTCATCCAGCTGTGGGTCTAGATATGGTCAATCCAGGTTGCATCACAGCCCCTGAACGCATTGTGTAAGAATTTCTCTCTCTTTCACTGTCTTGGTTTCATGGGTTTTTCGAAGTAATTTATTTTTATAATGGGGTTTAGCTGCTTTTCACTGCTGTGTTTATGCCGCTTTACACCCACTTGACACACTAACAGAGAGATATCAATACATAGGTTTTAAGATTATTACTAGTCAGATATATTCTTGTGCGGTGAATAGGGCGTGTTGAGTCCAGTTCTCTGAGCAAGGAGTAGGTCTTGTCTATTACATATTGGGTTTATGGAACGGTATCTGAGCTAATTTGAAACCCTTGTTTTATGTATCACCCCACCTCACCTTTCCCGTTAAGCAGCCATAGTGTGTTTTCTGCATGAGTGACTCTGTTCTGTTTTGTAATTCAGTTCAAGTGTAACGCTTTTTAAATGCCCTCTATAAGTGATACCTTATGAGAAGTGTCCTTTTCTGTGTGACTTATTTCACTTAGAATCGTCGTACCTAAATCCACTCCTCATGCTGCTACTAGCCTTATGACATTGATTTCATGGCTGAGTGATATTCCATTGTACATAAGGACCACAACTTCTTTATCCATTTTTCTCTTTCCTGGGATATTGAAGGTGGAATGAAGTGGAGGTCCTTGTCAACAGAGCAGCCCTAAACTTTGGGGTGCTTGTGTCTTGCTGATTTTTCATTTTCCCAATTTATACCCCCATGAGTGGAAGTGCCCTATGCTCTCTAAGCTGTGTTTTTTAGATGTTTCAGGACACACCGTACACTTCTCCAGAGTGGCTGTTGGCAATTTACATCCCGCCTATCAGTGTACCAAGGCTCCCATTTCTCCATGGCCTGTCCTGCATTTCTGGTTTTGACACGTTTTTCAGCATGGCCCTTTTGACCGAAGGGTAGCAAGTCTTCTTTGTAGCGCTGATTTGCCTTTCCAGGTTGCTTGGTTGGCCAAAAAGGGCGTATGCGTTTTTTCCTGAATATATTCAGGAAAAAACGCATACGCCCTTTTTGGCCAAGGGCATCATTGTCAACGTTTTGCCGCTTTTCATGTGCTTTAAAGGCGATTCGAATCTACCTCCTGAAATCTGTTTCCTGCAATTCTGCCTTGATTTCAAATCCTCTTCTTTGCCTTCCCTCAATATATTTGTGGACGAGAGTTATCATTTATAACTCTGCAGGTTTGTGAATTGCAGTGCCCTGAAGCTCCAGTTTACAACTCGCTTTTTTGGGAGCTGGCCGCAAAAGCACTGGATGGCTTAAGGCCCTGTTCTTGTTCCGGGGGGGATGATGAGCCTGTGGTTAATTCTTCTTCCTGATGGGAAAATAGAGTGATCTGTGCCTGTCCCAACAACAAGAGCTAGTCTCTCACTGGTTCCCCGTCTTCCCATTCATCCTCAGGAAAAATTGCAACCTGTACGGAACAGGAGGTTAAAGGTGCTGATGCTCCAAGTAGGGAGATTGCTAGGAAAGCGGCTGGAATGGCGACCCCGGGCACAAGGAGAAGAGAAATGAGGTGCGTTTTAGAAACCTTTCCCCATCACATGGTGTACCATCTTTTTGTTTTCTCATGCATGTTTTCGATGTAGGAAGATGCCCTTGAACCTGGAGATTTGGGACCCATGCGATGGGTACCACGCAGTATTACTTTAACGGGTCTGCGTTTGCTCACCCAACCTCACCAAACCTCTCAGCCCCAAGAGTGTCCACCCTTATGTCTCATCCAGCTGTGGGTCTAGATATGGTCAATCCAGGTTGCATCACAGCCCCTGAACGCATTGTGTAAGAATTTCTCTCTCTTTCACTGTCTTGGTTTCATGGGTTTTTCGAAGTAATTTATTTTTATAATGGGGTTTAGCTGCTTTTCACTGCTGTGTTTATGCCGCTTTACACCCACTTGACACACTAACAGAGAGATATCAATACATAGGTTTTAAGATTATTACTAGTCAGATATATTCTTGTGCGGTGAATAGGGCGTGTTGAGTCCAGTTCTCTGAGCAAGGAGTAGGTCTTGTCTATTACATATTGGGTTTATGGAACGGTATCTGAGCTAATTTGAAACCCTTGTTTTATGTATCACCCCACCTCACCTTTCCCGTTAAGCAGCCATAGTGTGTTTTCTGCATGTGTGACTCTGTTCTGTTTTGTAATTCAGTTCAAGTGTAACGCTTTTTACATGCCCTCTATAAGTGATACCTTATGAGAAGTGTCCTTTTCTGTGTGACTTATTTCACTTAGAATCGTCGTACCTAAATCCACTCATCATGCTGCTACTAGCCTTATGACATTGATTTCATGGCTGAGTGATATTCCATTGTACATAAGGACCACAACTTCTTTATCCATTTTTCTCTTTCCTGGGATATTGAAGGTGGAATGAAGTGGAGGTCCTTGTCAACAGAGCAGCCCTAAACTTTGGGGTGCTTGTGTCTTGCTGATTTTTCATTTTCCCAATTTATACCCCCATGAGTGGAAGTGCCCTATGCTCTCTAAGCTGTGTTTTTTAGATGTTTCAGGACACACCGTACACTTCTCCAGAGTGGCTGTTGGCAATTTACATCCCGCCTATCAGTGTACCAAGGCTCCCATTTCTCCATGGCCTGTCCTGCATTTCTGGTTTTGACACGTTTTTCAGCATGGCCCTTTTGACCGAAGGGTAGCAAGTCTTCTTTGTAGCGCTGATTTGCCTTTCCAGGTTGCTTGGTTGGCCAAAAAGGGCGTATGCGTTTTTTCCTGAATATATTCAGGAAAAAACGCATACGCCCTTTTTGGCCAAGGGCATCATTGTCAACGTTTTGCCGCTTTTCATGTGCTTTAAAGGCGATTCGAATCTACCTCCTGAAATCTGTTTCCTGCAATTCTGCCTTGATTTCAAATCCTCTTCTTTGCCTTCCCTCAATATATTTGTGGACGAGAGTTATCATTTATAACTCTGCAGGTTTGTGAATTGCAGTGCCCTGAAGCTCCAGTTTACAACTCGCTTTTTTGGGAGCTGGCCGCAAAAGCACTGGATGGCTTAAGGCCCTGTTCTGGTTCCGGGGGGGGAGGATGAGCCTGTGGTTAATTCTTCTTCCTGATGGGAAAATAGAGTGACCTGTGCCTGTCCCAACACCAAGAGCTAGTCTCTCACTGGTTCCCCGTCTACCCGTTCATCCTCAGGAAAAATTGCAACCTGTACGGAACAGGAGGTTAAAGGTGCTGATGCTCCAAGTAGGGAGATTGCTAGGAAAGCGGCTGGAATGGCGACCCCGGGCACAAGGAGAAGAGAAATGAGGTGCGTTTTAGAAACCTTTCCCCATCACATGGTGTACCATCTTTTTGTTTTCTCATGCATGTTTTCGATGTAGGAAGATGCCCTTGAACCTGGAGATTTGGGACCCATGCGATGGGTACCACGCAGTATTACTTTAACGGGTCTGTGTTTGCTCACCCAACCTCACCAAACCTCTCAGCCCCAAGAGTGTCCACCCTTATGTCTCATCCAGCTGTGGATCTAGATATGGTCAATCCAGGTTGCATCACAGCCCCTGAACGCATTGTGTAAGAATTTCTCTCTCTTTCACTGTCTTGGTTTCATGGGTTTGTAAAAGTAATTTATTTTTATAATGGGGTTTAGCTGGTTTTCACTGCTGTGTTTATGCCGCTTTACACCCACTTGACACACTAACAGAGAGATATCAATACATAGGTTTTAAGATTATTACTAGTCAGATATATTCTTGTGCGGTGAATAGGGCGTGTTGAGTCCAGTTCTCTGAGCAAGGAGTAGGTCTTGTCTATTACATATTGGGTTTATGGAACGGTATCTGAGCTAATTTGAAACCCTTGTTTTATGTATCACCCCACCTCACCTTTCCCGTTAAGCAGCCATAGTGTGTTTTCTGCATGTGTGACTCTGTTCTGTTTTGTAATTCAGTTCAAGTGTAACGGTTTTTTCATTCCCTCTATAAGTGATACCTTATGAGAAGTGTCCTTTTCTGTGTGACTTATTTCACTTAGAATCGTCGTACCTAAATCCACTCATCATGCTGCTACTAGCCTTATGACATTGATTTCATGGCTGAGTGATATTCCATTGTACATAAGGACCACAACTTCTTTATCCATTTTTCTCTTTCCTGGGATATTGAAGGTGGAATGAAGTGGAGGTCCTTGTCAACAGAGCAGCCCTAAACTTTGGGGTGCTTGTGTCTTGCTGATTTTTCATTTTCCCAATTTATACCCCCATGAGTGGAAGTGCCCTATGCTCTCTAAGCTGTGTTTTTTAGATGTTTCAGGACACACCGTACACTTCTCCAGAGTGGCTGTTGGCAATTTACATCCCGCCCATCAGTGTAGCAAGGCTCCCATTTCTCCATGGCCTGTCCTGCATTTCTGGTTTTGAGACTTTTTTCAGAATGGCCCTTTTGACCGATGGGTAGTGAGTCTTCTTTGTAGCGCTGATTTTCCTTTCCAGGTTGCTTGGTTGGCCAAAAAGGGCGTATGCGGTTTTTCCTGAATATATTCAGGAAAAAACGCATACGCCCTTTTTGGCCAAGGGCATCATTGTCAACGTTTTGACGCTTTTCATGTGCTTTAAAGGCGATTCGAATCTACCTCCTGAAATCTGTTTCCTGCAATTCTGCCTTGATTTCAAATCCTCTTCTTTGCCTTCCCTCAATATATTTGTGGACGAGAGTTATCATTTATAACTCTGCAGGTTTGTGAATTGCAGTGCCCTGAAGCTCCAGTTTACAACTCGCTTTTTTGGGAGCTGGCCGCAAAAGCACTGGATGGCTTAAGGCCCTGTTCTTGTTCCGGGGGGGATGATGAGCCTGTGGTTAATTCTTCTTCCTGATGGGAAAATAGAGTGATCTGTGCCTGTCCCAACAACAAGAGCTAGTCTCTCACTGGTTCCCCGTCTTCCCATTCATCCTCAGGAAAAATTGCAACCTGTACGGAACAGGAGGTTAAAGGTGCTGATGCTCCAAGTAGGGAGATTGCTAGGAAAGCGGCTGGAATGGCGACCCCGGGCACAAGGAGAAGAGAAATGAGGTGCGTTTTAGAAACCTTTCCCCATCACATGGTGTACCATCTTTTTGTTTTCTCATGCATGTTTTCGATGTAGGAAGATGCCCTTGAACCTGGAGATTTGGGACCCATGCGATGGGTACCACGCAGTATTACTTTAAAGGGTCTGCGTTTGCTCACCCAACCTCACCAAACCTCTCAGCCCCAAGAGTGTCCACCCTTATGTCTCATCCAGCTGTGGGTCTAGATATGGTCAATCCAGGTTGCATCACAGCCCCTGAACGCATTGTGTAAGAATTTCTCTCTCTTTCACTGTCTTGGTTTCATGGGTTTTTCGAAGTAATTTATTTTTATAATGGGGTTTAGCTGCTTTTCACTGCTGTGTTTATGCCGCTTTACACCCACTTGACACACTAACAGAGAGATATCAATACATAGGTTTTAAGATTATTACTAGTCAGATATATTCTTGTGCGGTGAATAGGGCGTGTTGAGTCCAGTTCTCTGAGCAAGGAGTAGGTCTTGTCTATTACATATTGGGTTTATGGAACGGTATCTGAGCTAATTTGAAACCCTTGTTTTATGTATCACCCCACCTCACCTTTCCCGTTAAGCAGCCATAGTGTGTTTTCTGCATGAGTGACTCTGTTCTGTTTTGTAATTCAGTTCAAGTGTAACGCTTTTTACATGCCCTCTATAAGTGATACCTTATGAGAAGTGTCCTTTTCTGTGTGACTTATTTCACTTAGAATCGTCGTACCTAAATCCACTCCTCATGCTGCTACTAGCCTTATGACATTGATTTCATGGCTGAGTGATATTCCATTGTACATAAGGACCACAACTTCTTTATCCATTTTTCTCTTTCCTGGGATATTGAAGGTGGAATGAAGTGGAGGTCCTTGTCAACAGAGCAGCCCTAAACTTTGGGGTGCTTGTGTCTTGCTGATTTTTCATTTTCCCAATTTATACCCCCATGAGTGGAAGTGCCCTATGCTCTCTAAGCTGTGTTTTTTAGATGTTTCAGGACACACCGTACACTTCTCCAGAGTGGCTGTTGGCAATTTACATCCCGCCTATCAGTGTACCAAGGCTCCCATTTCTCCATGGCCTGTCCTGCATTTCTGGTTTTGACACGTTTTTCAGCATGGCCCTTTTGACCGAAGGGTAGCAAGTCTTCTTTGTAGCGCTGATTTGCCTTTCCAGGTTGCTTGGTTGGCCAAAAAGGGCGTATGCGTTTTTTCCTAAATATATTCAGGAAAAAACGCATACGCCCTTTTTGGCCAAGGGCATCATTGTCAAGGTTTTGCCGCTTTTCATGTGCTTTAAAGGCGATTCGAATCTACCTCCTGAAATCTGTTTCCTGCAATTCTGCCTTGATTTCAAATCCTCTTCTTTGCCTTCCCTCAATATATTTGTGGACGAGAGTTATCATTTATAACTCTGCAGTTTTGTGAATTGCAGTGCCCTGAAGCTCCATTTTACAACTCGCTTTTTTGGGAGCTGGCCGCAAAAGTGCAAGATGGCTTCAGGCCCTGTTCTGGTTCCGGGGGGGGAGGATGAGCCTGTGGTTAATTCTTCTTCCTGATGGGAAAATAGAGTGACCTGTGCCTGTCCCAACACCAAGAGCTAGTCTCTCACTGGTTCCCCGTCTACCCGTTCATCCTCAGGAAAAATTGCAACCTGTACGGAACAGGAGGTTAAAGGTGCTGATGCTCCAAGTAGGGAGATTGCTAGGAAAGCGGCTGGAATGGCGACCCCGGGCACAAGGAGAAGAGAAATGAGGTGCGTTTTAGAAACCTTTCCCCATCACATGGTGTACCATCTTTTTGTTTTCTCATGCATGTTTTCGATGTAGGAAGATGCCCTTGAACCAGGAGATTTGGGACCCATGCGATGGGTACCACGCAGTATTACTTTAAAGGGTCTGCGTTTGCTCACCCAACCTCACCAAACCTCTCAGCCCCAAGAGTGTCCACCCTTATGTCTCATCCAGCTGTGGGTCTAGATATGGTCAATCCAGGTTGCATCACAGCCCCTGAACGCATTGTGTAAGAATTTCTCTCTCTTTCACTGTCTTGGTTTCATGGGTTTGTAAAAGTAATTTATTTTTATAATGGGGTTTAGCTGCTTTTCACTGCTGTGTTTATGCCGCTTTACACCCACTTGACACACTAACAGAGAGATATCAATACATAGGTTTTAAGATTATTACTAGTCAGATATATTCTTGTGCGGTGAATAGGGCGTGTTGAGTCCAGTTCTCTGAGCAAGGAGTAGGTCTTGTCTATTACATATTGGGTTTATGGAACGGTATCTGAGCTAATTTGAAACCCTTGTTTTATGTATCACCCCACCTCACCTTTCCCGTTAAGTAGCCATAGTGTGTTTTCTGCATGTGTGACTCTGTTCTGTTTTGTAATTCAGTTCAAGTGTAACGGTTTTGACATTCCCTCTATAAGTGATACCTTATGAGAAGTGTCCTTTTCTGTGTGACTTATTTCACTTAGAATCGTCGTACCTAAATCCACTCATCATGCTGCTACTAGCCTTATGACATTGATTTCATGGCTGAGTGATATTCCATTGTACATAAGGACCACAACTTCTTTATCCATTTTTCTCTTTCCTGGGATATTGAAGGTGGAATGAAGTGGAGGTCCTTGTCAACAGAGCAGCCCTAAACTTTGGGGTGCTTGTGTCTTGCTGATTTTTCATTTTCCCAATTTATACCCCCATGAGTGGAAGTGCCCTATGCTCTCTAAGCTGTGTTTTTTAGATGTTTCAGGACACACCGTACACTTCTCCAGAGTGGCTGTTGGCAATTTACATCCCGCCCATCAGTGTAGCAAGGCTCCCATTTCTCCATGGCCTGTCCTGCATTTCTGGTTTTGAGACTTTTTTCAGCATGGCCCTTTTGACCGATGGGTAGCGAGTCTTCTTTGTAGCGCTGATTTGCCTTTCCAGGTTGCTTGGTTGGCCAAAAAGGGCGTATGCGTTTTTTCCTGAATATATTCAGGAAAAAACGCATACGCCCTTTTTGGCCAAGGGCATCATTGTCAACGTTTTGCCGCTTTTCATGTGCTTTAAAGGCGATTCGAATCTACCTCCTGAAATCTGTTTCCTGCAATTCTGCCTTGATTTCAAATCCTCTTCTTTGCCTTCCCTCAATATATTTGTGGACGAGAGTTATCATTTATAACTCTGCAGTTTTGTGAATTGCAGTGCCCTGAAGCTCCATTTTACAACTCGCTTTTTTGGGAGCTGGCCGCAAAAGTGCAAGATGGCTTCAGGCCCTGTTCTGGTTCCGGGGGGGGAGGATGAGCCTGTGGTTAATTCTTCTTCCTGATGGGAAAATAGAGTGACCTGTGCCTGTCCCAACACCAAGAGCTAGTCTCTCACTGGTTCCCCGTCTACCCGTTCATCCTCAGGAAAAATTGCTACCTGTACGGAACAGGAGGTTAAAGGTGCTGATGCTCCAAGTAGGGAGATTGCTAGGAAAGCGGCTGGAATGGCGACCCCGGGCACAAGGAGAAGAGAAATGAGGTGCGTTTTAGAAACCTTTCCCCATCACATGGTGTACCATCTTTTTGTTTTCTCATGCATGTTTTCGATGTAGGAAGATGCCCTTGAACCTGGAGATTTGGGACCCATGCGATGGGTACCACGCAGTATTACTTTAAAGGGTCTGCGTTTGCTCACCCAACCTCACCAAACCTCTCAGCCCCAAGAGTGTCCACCCTTATGTCTCATCCAGCTGTGGGTCTAGATATGGTCAATCCAGGTTGCATCACAGCCCCTGAACGCATTGTGTAAGAATTTCTCTCTCTTTCACTGTCTTGGTTTCATGGGTTTGTAAAAGTAATTTATTTTTATAATGGGGTTTAGCTGCTTTTCACTGCTGTGTTTATGCCGCTTTACACCCACTTGACACACTAACAGAGAGATATCAATACATAGGTTTTAAGATTATTACTAGTCAGATATATTCTTGTGCGGTGAATAGGGCGTGTTGAGTCCAGTTCTCTGAGCAAGGAGTAGGTCTTGTCTATTACATATTGGGTTTATGGAACGGTATCTGAGCTAATTTGAAACCCTTGTTTTATGTATCACCCCACCTCACCTTTCCCGTTAAGCAGCCATAGTGTGTTTTCTGCATGAGTGACTCTGTTCTGTTTTGTAATTCAGTTCAAGTGTAACGCTTTTTAAATGCCCTCTATAAGTGATACCTTATGAGAAGTGTCCTTTTCTGTGTGACTTATTTCACTTAGAATCGTCGTACCTAAATCCACTCCTCATGCTGCTACTAGCCTTATGACATTGATTTCATGGCTGAGTGATATTCCATTGTACATAAGGACCACAACTTCTTTATCCATTTTTCTCTTTCCTGGGATATTGAAGGTGGAATGAAGTGGAGGTCCTTGTCAACAGAGCAGCCCTAAACTTTGGGGTGCTTGTGTCTTGCTGATTTTTCATTTTCCCAATTTATACCCCCATGAGTGGAAGTGCCCTATGCTCTCTAAGCTGTGTTTTTTAGATGTTTCAGGACACACCGTACACTTCTCCAGAGTGGCTGTTGGCAATTTACATCCCGCCTATCAGTGTACCAAGGCTCCCATTTCTCCATGGCCTGTCCTGCATTTCTGGTTTTGACACGTTTTTCAGCATGGCCCTTTTGACCGAAGGGTAGCAAGTCTTCTTTGTAGCGCTGATTTGCCTTTCCAGGTTGCTTGGTTGGCCAAAAAGGGCGTATGCGGTTTTTCCTGAATATATTCAGGAAAAAACGCATACGCCCTTTTTGGCCAAGGGCATCATTGTCAACGTTTTGCCGCTTTTCATGTGCTTTAAAGGCGATTCGAATCTACCTCCTGAAATCTGTTTCCTGCAATTCTGCCTTGATTTCAAATCCTCTTCTTTGCCTTCCCTCAATATATTTGTGGACGAGAGTTATCATTTATAACTCTGCAGGTTTGTGAATTGCAGTGCCCTGAAGCTCCAGTTTACAACTCGCTTTTTTGGGAGCTGGCCGCAAAAGCACTGGATGGCTTAAGGCCCTGTTCTTGTTCCGGGGGGGATGATGAGCCTGTGGTTAATTCTTCTTCCTGATGGGAAAATAGAGTGATCTGTGCCTGTCCCAACAACAAGAGCTAGTCTCTCACTGGTTCCCCGTCTTCCCATTCATCCTCAGGAAAAATTGCAACCTGTACGGAACAGGAGGTTAAAGGTGCTGATGCTCCAAGTAGGGAGATTGCTAGGAAAGCGGCTGGAATGGCGACCCCGGGCACAAGGAGAAGAGAAATGAGGTGCGTTTTAGAAACCTTTCCCCATCACATGGTGTACCATCTTTTTGTTTTCTCATGCATGTTTTCGATGTAGGAAGATGCCCTTGAACCTGGAGATTTGGGACCCATGCGATGGGTACCACGCAGTATTACTTTAACGGGTCTGCGTTTGCTCACCCAACCTCACCAAACCTCTCAGCCCCAAGAGTGTCCACCCTTATGTCTCATCCAGCTGTGGGTCTAGATATGGTCAATCCAGGTTGCATCACAGCCCCTGAACGCATTGTGTAAGAATTTCTCTCTCTTTCACTGTCTTGGTTTCATGGGTTTTTCGAAGTAATTTATTTTTATAATGGGGTTTAGCTGCTTTTCACTGCTGTGTTTATGCCGCTTTACACCCACTTGACACACTAACAGAGAGATATCAATACATAGGTTTTAAGATTATTACTAGTCAGATATATTCTTGTGCGGTGAATAGGGCGTGTTGAGTCCAGTTCTCTGAGCAAGGAGTAGGTCTTGTCTATTACATATTGGGTTTATGGAACGGTATCTGAGCTAATTTGAAACCCTTGTTTTATGTATCACCCCACCTCACCTTTCCCGTTAAGCAGCCATAGTGTGTTTTCTGCATGTGTGACTCTGTTCTGTTTTGTAATTCAGTTCAAGTGTAACGCTTTTTACATGCCCTCTATAAGTGATACCTTATGAGAAGTGTCCTTTTCTGTGTGACTTATTTCACTTAGAATCGTCGTACCTAAATCCACTCATCATGCTGCTACTAGCCTTATGACATTGATTTCATGGCTGAGTGATATTCCATTGTACATAAGGACCACAACTTCTTTATCCATTTTTCTCTTTCCTGGGATATTGAAGGTGGAATGAAGTGGAGGTCCTTGTCAACAGAGCAGCCCTAAACTTTGGGGTGCTTGTGTCTTGCTGATTTTTCATTTTCCCAATTTATACCCCCATGAGTGGAAGTGCCCTATGCTCTCTAAGCTGTGTTTTTTAGATGTTTCAGGACACACCGTACACTTCTCCAGAGTGGCTGTTGGCAATTTACATCCCGCCTATCAGTGTACCAAGGCTCCCATTTCTCCATGGCCTGTCCTGCATTTCTGGTTTTGACACGTTTTTCAGCATGGCCCTTTTGACCGAAGGGTAGCAAGTCTTCTTTGTAGCGCTGATTTGCCTTTCCAGGTTGCTTGGTTGGCCAAAAAGGGCGTATGCGTTTTTTCCTGAATATATTCAGGAAAAAACGCATACGCCCTTTTTGGCCAAGGGCATCATTGTCAACGTTTTGCCGCTTTTCATCTGCTTTAAAGGCGATTCGAATCTACCTCCTGAAATCTGTTTCCTGCAATTCTGCCTTGATTTCAAATCCTCTTCTTTGCCTTCCCTCAATATATTTGTGGACGAGAGTTATCATTTATAACTCTGCAGGTTTGTGAATTGCAGTGCCCTGAAGCTCCAGTTTACAACTCGCTTTTTTGGGAGCTGGCCGCAAAAGCACTGGATGGCTTAAGGCCCTGTTCTGGTTCCGGGGGGGGAGGATGAGCCTGTGGTTAATTCTTCTTCCTGATGGGAAAATAGAGTGACCTGTGCCTGTCCCAACACCAAGAGCTAGTCTCTCACTGGTTCCCCGTCTACCCGTTCATCCTCAGGAAAAATTGCAACCTGTACGGAACAGGAGGTTAAAGGTGCTGATGCTCCAAGTAGGGAGATTGCTAGGAAAGCGGCTGGAATGGCGACCCCGGGCACAAGGAGAAGAGAAATGAGGTGCGTTTTAGAAACCTTTCCCCATCACATGGTGTACCATCTTTTTGTTTTCTCATGCATGTTTTCGATGTAGGAAGATGCCCTTGAACCTGGAGATTTGGGACCCATGCGATGGGTACCACGCAGTATTACTTTAACGGGTCTGTGTTTGCTCACCCAACCTCACCAAACCTCTCAGCCCCAAGAGTGTCCACCCTTATGTCTCATCCAGCTGTGGATCTAGATATGGTCAATCCAGGTTGCATCACAGCCCCTGAACGCATTGTGTAAGAATTTCTCTCTCTTTCACTGTCTTGGTTTCATGGGTTTGTAAAAGTAATTTATTTTTATAATGGGGTTTAGCTGGTTTTCACTGCTGTGTTTATGCCGCTTTACACCCACTTGACACACTAACAGAGAGATATCAATACATAGGTTTTAAGATTATTACTAGTCAGATATATTCTTGTGCGGTGAATAGGGCGTGTTGAGTCCAGTTCTCTGAGCAAGGAGTAGGTCTTGTCTATTACATATTGGGTTTATGGAACGGTATCTGAGCTAATTTGAAACCCTTGTTTTATGTATCACCCCACCTCACCTTTCCCGTTAAGCAGCCATAGTGTGTTTTCTGCATGTGTGACTCTGTTCTGTTTTGTAATTCAGTTCAAGTGTAACGGTTTTTTCATTCCCTCTATAAGTGATACCTTATGAGAAGTGTCCTTTTCTGTGTGACTTATTTCACTTAGAATCGTCGTACCTAAATCCACTCATCATGCTGCTACTAGCCTTATGACATTGATTTCATGGCTGAGTGATATTCCATTGTACATAAGGACCACAACTTCTTTATCCATTTTTCTCTTTCCTGGGATATTGAAGGTGGAATGAAGTGGAGGTCCTTGTCAACAGAGCAGCCCTAAACTTTGGGGTGCTTGTGTCTTGCTGATTTTTCATTTTCCCAATTTATACCCCCATGAGTGGAAGTGCCCTATGCTCTCTAAGCTGTGTTTTTCAGATGTTTCAGGACACACCGTACACTTCTCCAGAGTGGCTGTTGGCAATTTACATCCCGCCCATCAGTGTAGCAAGGCTCCCATTTCTCCATGGCCTGTCCTGCATTTCTGGTTTTGAGACTTTTTTCAGAATGGCCCTTTTGACCGATGGGTAGTGAGTCTTCTTTGTAGCGCTGATTTGCCTTTCCAGGTTGCTTGGTTGGCCAAAAAGGGCGTATGCGTTTTTTCCTGAATATATTCAGGAAAAAACGCATACGCCCTTTTTGGCCAAGGGCATCATTGTCAACGTTTTGACGCTTTTCATGTGCTTTAAAGGCGATTCGAATCTACCTCCTGAAATCTGTTTCCTGCAATTCTGCCTTGATTTCAAATCCTCTTCTTTGCCTTCCCTCAATATATTTGTGGACGAGAGTTATCATTTATAACTCTGCAGGTTTGTGAATTGCAGTGCCCTGAAGCTCCAGTTTACAACTCGCTTTTTTGGGAGCTGGCCGCAAAAGCACTGGATGGCTTAAGGCCCTGTTCTTGTTCCGGGGGGGATGATGAGCCTGTGGTTAATTCTTCTTCCTGATGGGAAAATAGAGTGATCTGTGCCTGTCCCAACAACAAGAGCTAGTCTCTCACTGGTTCCCCGTCTTCCCATTCATCCTCAGGAAAAATTGCTACCTGTACGGAACAGGAGGTTAAAGGTGCTGATGCTCCAAGTAGGGAGATTGCTAGGAAAGCGGCTGGAATGGCGACCCCGGGCACAAGGAGAAGAGAAATGAGGTGCGTTTTAGAAACCTTTCCCCATCACATGGTGTACCATCTTTTTGTTTTCTCATGCATGTTTTCGATGTAGGAAGATTCCCTTGAACCTGGAGATTTGGGACCCATGCGATGGGTACCACGCAGTATTACTTTAAAGGGTCTGCGTTTGCTCACCCAACCTCACCAAACCTCTCAGCCCCAAGAGTGTCCACCCTTATGTCTCATCCAGCTGTGGGTCTAGATATGGTCAATCCAGGTTGCATCACAGCCCCTGAACGCATTGTGTAAGAATTTCTCTCTCTTTCACTGTCTTGGTTTCATGGGTTTGTAAAAGTAATTTATTTTTATAATGGGGTTTAGCTGCTTTTCACTGCTGTGTTTATGCCGCTTTACACCCACTTGACACACTAACAGAGAGATATCAATACATAGGTTTTAAGATTATTACTAGTCAGATATATTCTTGTGCGGTGAATAGGGCGTGTTGAGTCCAGTTCTCTGAGCAAGGAGTAGGTCTTGTCTATTACATATTGGGTTTATGGAACGGTATCTGAGCTAATTTGAAACCCTTGTTTTATGTATCACCCCACCTCACCTTTCCCGTTAAGCAGCCATAGTGTGTTTTCTGCATGAGTGACTCTGTTCTGTTTTGTAATTCAGTTCAAGTGTAACGCTTTTTACATGCCCTCTATAAGTGATACCTTATGAGAAGTGTCCTTTTCTGTGTGACTTATTTCACTTAGAATCGTCGTACCTAAATCCACTCCTCATGCTGCTACTAGCCTTATGACATTGATTTCATGGCTGAGTGATATTCCATTGTACATAAGGACCACAACTTCTTTATCCATTTTTCTCTTTCCTGGGATATTGAAGGTGGAATGAAGTGGAGGTCCTTGTCAACAGAGCAGCCCTAAACTTTGGGGTGCTTGTGTCTTGCTGATTTTTCATTTTCCCAATTTATACCCCCATGAGTGGAAGTGCCCTATGCTCTCTAAGCTGTGTTTTTTAGATGTTTCAGGACACACCGTACACTTCTCCAGAGTGGCTGTTGGCAATTTACATCCCGCCTATCAGTGTACCAAGGCTCCCATTTCTCCATGGCCTGTCCTGCATTTCTGGTTTTGACACGTTTTTCAGCATGGCCCTTTTGACCGAAGGGTAGCAAGTCTTCTTTGTAGCGCTGATTTGCCTTTCCAGGTTGCTTGGTTGGCCAAAAAGGGCGTATGCGTTTTTTCCTGAATATATTCAGGAAAAAACGCATACGCCCTTTTTGGCCAAGGGCATCATTGTCAACGTTTTGCCGCTTTTCATGTGCTTTAAAGGCGATTCGAATCTACCTCCTGAAATCTGTTTCCTGCAATTCTGCCTTGATTTCAAATCCTCTTCTTTGCCTTCCCTCAATATATTTGTGGACGAGAGTTATCATTTATAACTCTGCAGGTTTGTGAATTGCAGTGCCCTGAAGCTCCAGTTTACAACTCGCTTTTTTGGGAGCTGGCCGCAAAAGCACTGGATGGCTTAAGGCCCTGTTCTTGTTCCGGGGGGGATGATGAGCCTGTGGTTAATTCTTCTTCCTGATGGGAAAATAGAGTGATCTGTGCCTGTCCCAACAACAAGAGCTAGTCTCTCACTGGTTCCCCGTCTTCCCATTCATCCTCAGGAAAAATTGCAACCTGTACGGAACAGGAGGTTAAAGGTGCTGATGCTCCAAGTAGGGAGATTGCTAGGAAAGCGGCTGGAATGGCGACCCCGGGCACAAGGAGAAGAGAAATGAGGTGCGTTTTAGAAACCTTTCCCCATCACATGGTGTACCATCTTTTTGTTTTCTCATGCATGTTTTCGATGTAGGAAGATGCCCTTGAACCTGGAGATTTGGGACCCATGCGATGGGTACCACGCAGTATTACTTTAAAGGGTCTGCGTTTGCTCACCCAACCTCACCAAACCTCTCAGCCCCAAGAGTGTCCACCCTTATGTCTCATCCAGCTGTGGGTCTAGATATGGTCAATCCAGGTTGCATCACAGCCCCTGAACGCATTGTGTAAGAATTTCTCTCTCTTTCACTGTCTTGGTTTCATGGGTTTTTCGAAGTAATTTATTTTTATAATGGGGTTTAGCTGCTTTTCACTGCTGTGTTTATGCCGCTTTACACCCACTTGACACACTAACAGAGAGATATCAATACATAGGTTTTAAGATTATTACTAGTCAGATATATTCTTGTGCGGTGAATAGGGCGTGTTGAGTCCAGTTCTCTGAGCAAGGAGTAGGTCTTGTCTATTACATATTGGGTTTATGGAACGGTATCTGAGCTAATTTGAAACCCTTGTTTTATGTATCACCCCACCTCACCTTTCCCGTTAAGCAGCCATAGTGTGTTTTCTGCATGAGTGACTCTGTTCTGTTTTGTAATTCAGTTCAAGTGTAACGCTTTTTACATGCCCTCTATAAGTGATACCTTATGAGAAGTGTCCTTTTCTGTGTGACTTATTTCACTTAGAATCGTCGTACCTAAATCCACTCCTCATGCTGCTACTAGCCTTATGACATTGATTTCATGGCTGAGTGATATTCCATTGTACATAAGGACCACAACTTCTTTATCCATTTTTCTCTTTCCTGGGATATTGAAGGTGGAATGAAGTGGAGGTCCTTGTCAACAGAGCAGCCCTAAACTTTGGGGTGCTTGTGTCTTGCTGATTTTTCATTTTCCCAATTTATACCCCCATGAGTGGAAGTGCCCTATGCTCTCTAAGCTGTGTTTTTTAGATGTTTCAGGACACACCGTACACTTCTCCAGAGTGGCTGTTGGCAATTTACATCCCGCCTATCAGTGTACCAAGGCTCCCATTTCTCCATGGCCTGTCCTGCATTTCTGGTTTTGACACGTTTTTCAGCATGGCCCTTTTGACCGAAGGGTAGCAAGTCTTCTTTGTAGCGCTGATTTGCCTTTCCAGGTTGCTTGGTTGGCCAAAAAGGGCGTATGCGTTTTTTCCTAAATATATTCAGGAAAAAACGCATACGCCCTTTTTGGCCAAGGGCATCATTGTCAAGGTTTTGCCGCTTTTCATGTGCTTTAAAGGCGATTCGAATCTACCTCCTGAAATCTGTTTCCTGCAATTCTGCCTTGATTTCAAATCCTCTTCTTTGCCTTCCCTCAATATATTTGTGGACGAGAGTTATCATTTATAACTCTGCAGTTTTGTGAATTGCAGTGCCCTGAAGCTCCATTTTACAACTCGCTTTTTTGGGAGCTGGCCGCAAAAGTGCAAGATGGCTTCAGGCCCTGTTCTGGTTCCGGGGGGGGAGGATGAGCCTGTGGTTAATTCTTCTTCCTGATGGGAAAATAGAGTGACCTGTGCCTGTCCCAACACCAAGAGCTAGTCTCTCACTGGTTCCCCGTCTACCCGTTCATCCTCAGGAAAAATTGCAACCTGTACGGAACAGGAGGTTAAAGGTGCTGATGCTCCAAGTAGGGAGATTGCTAGGAAAGCGGCTGGAATGGCGACCCCGGGCACAAGGAGAAGAGAAATGAGGTGCGTTTTAGAAACCTTTCCCCATCACATGGTGTACCATCTTTTTGTTTTCTCATGCATGTTTTCGATGTAGGAAGATGCCCTTGAACCAGGAGATTTGGGACCCATGCGATGGGTACCACGCAGTATTACTTTAAAGGGTCTGCGTTTGCTCACCCAACCTCACCAAACCTCTCAGCCCCAAGAGTGTCCACCCTTATGTCTCATCCAGCTGTGGGTCTAGATATGGTCAATCCAGGTTGCATCACAGCCCCTGAACGCATTGTGTAAGAATTTCTCTCTCTTTCACTGTCTTGGTTTCATGGGTTTGTAAAAGTAATTTATTTTTATAATGGGGTTTAGCTGCTTTTCACTGCTGTGTTTATGCCGCTTTACACCCACTTGACACACTAACAGAGAGATATCAATACATAGGTTTTAAGATTATTACTAGTCAGATATATTCTTGTGCGGTGAATAGGGCGTGTTGAGTCCAGTTCTCTGAGCAAGGAGTAGGTCTTGTCTATTACATATTGGGTTTATGGAACGGTATCTGAGCTAATTTGAAACCCTTGTTTTATGTATCACCCCACCTCACCTTTCCCGTTAAGTAGCCATAGTGTGTTTTCTGCATGTGTGACTCTGTTCTGTTTTGTAATTCAGTTCAAGTGTAACGGTTTTGACATTCCCTCTATAAGTGATACCTTATGAGAAGTGTCCTTTTCTGTGTGACTTATTTCACTTAGAATCGTCGTACCTAAATCCACTCATCATGCTGCTACTAGCCTTATGACATTGATTTCATGGCTGAGTGATATTCCATTGTACATAAGGACCACAACTTCTTTATCCATTTTTCTCTTTCCTGGGATATTGAAGGTGGAATGAAGTGGAGGTCCTTGTCAACAGAGCAGCCCTAAACTTTGGGGTGCTTGTGTCTTGCTGATTTTTCATTTTCCCAATTTATACCCCCATGAGTGGAAGTGCCCTATGCTCTCTAAGCTGTGTTTTTTAGATGTTTCAGGACACACCGTACACTTCTCCAGAGTGGCTGTTGGCAATTTACATCCCGCCCATCAGTGTAGCAAGGCTCCCATTTCTCCATGGCCTGTCCTGCATTTCTGGTTTTGAGACTTTTTTCAGCATGGCCCTTTTGACCGATGGGTAGCGAGTCTTCTTTGTAGCGCTGATTTGCCTTTCCAGGTTGCTTGGTTGGCCAAAAAGGGCGTATGCGTTTTTTCCTGAATATATTCAGGAAAAAACGCATACGCCCTTTTTGGCCAAGGGCATCATTGTCAACGTTTTGCAGCTTTTCATGTGCTTTAAAGGCGATTCGAATCTACCTCCTGAAATCTGTTTCCTGCAATTCTGCCTTGATTTCAAATCCTCTTCTTTGCCTTCCCTCAATATATTTGTGGACGAGAGTTATCATTTATAACTCTGCAGTTTTGTGAATTGCAGTGCCCTGAAGCTCCATTTTACAACTCGCTTTTTTGGGAGCTGGCCGCAAAAGTGCAAGATGGCTTCAGGCCCTGTTCTGGTTCCGGGGGGGGAGGATGAGCCTGTGGTTAATTCTTCTTCCTGATGGGAAAATAGAGTGACCTGTGCCTGTCCCAACACCAAGAGCTAGTCTCTCACTGGTTCCCCGTCTACCCGTTCATCCTCAGGAAAAATTGCTACCTGTACGGAACAGGAGGTTAAAGGTGCTGATGCTCCAAGTAGGGAGATTGCTAGGAAAGCGGCTGGAATGGCGACCCCGGGCACAAGGAGAAGAGAAATGAGGTGCGTTTTAGAAACCTTTCCCCATCACATGGTGTACCATCTTTTTGTTTTCTCATGCATGTTTTCGATGTAGGAAGATGCCCTTGAACCTGGAGATTTGGGACCCATGCGATGGGTACCACGCAGTATTACTTTAAAGGGTCTGCGTTTGCTCACCCAACCTCACCAAACCTCTCAGCCCCAAGAGTGTCCACCCTTATGTCTCATCCAGCTGTGGGTCTAGATATGGTCAATCCAGGTTGCATCACAGCCCCTGAACGCATTGTGTAAGAATTTCTCTCTCTTTCACTGTCTTGGTTTCATGGGTTTGTAAAAGTAATTTATTTTTATAATGGGGTTTAGCTGCTTTTCACTGCTGTGTTTATGCCGCTTTACACCCACTTGACACACTAACAGAGAGATATCAATACATAGGTTTTAAGATTATTACTAGTCAGATATATTCTTGTGCGGTGAATAGGGCGTGTTGAGTCCAGTTCTCTGAGCAAGGAGTAGGTCTTGTCTATTACATATTGGGTTTATGGAACGGTATCTGAGCTAATTTGAAACCCTTGTTTTATGTATCACCCCACCTCACCTTTCCCGTTAAGCAGCCATAGTGTGTTTTCTGCATGAGTGACTCTGTTCTGTTTTGTAATTCAGTTCAAGTGTAACGCTTTTTAAATGCCCTCTATAAGTGATACCTTATGAGAAGTGTCCTTTTCTGTGTGACTTATTTCACTTAGAATCGTCGTACCTAAATCCACTCCTCATGCTGCTACTAGCCTTATGACATTGATTTCATGGCTGAGTGATATTCCATTGTACATAAGGACCACAACTTCTTTATCCATTTTTCTCTTTCCTGGGATATTGAAGGTGGAATGAAGTGGAGGTCCTTGTCAACAGAGCAGCCCTAAACTTTGGGGTGCTTGTGTCTTGCTGATTTTTCATTTTCCCAATTTATACCCCCATGAGTGGAAGTGCCCTATGCTCTCTAAGCTGTGTTTTTTAGATGTTTCAGGACACACCGTACACTTCTCCAGAGTGGCTGTTGGCAATTTACATCCCGCCTATCAGTGTACCAAGGCTCCCATTTCTCCATGGCCTGTCCTGCATTTCTGGTTTTGACACGTTTTTCAGCATGGCCCTTTTGACCGAAGGGTAGCAAGTCTTCTTTGTAGCGCTGATTTGCCTTTCCAGGTTGCTTGGTTGGCCAAAAAGGGCGTATGCGGTTTTTCCTGAATATATTCAGGAAAAAACGCATACGCCCTTTTTGGCCAAGGGCATCATTGTCAACGTTTTGCCGCTTTTCATGTGCTTTAAAGGCGATTCGAATCTACCTCCTGAAATCTGTTTCCTGCAATTCTGCCTTGATTTCAAATCCTCTTCTTTGCCTTCCCTCAATATATTTGTGGACGAGAGTTATCATTTATAACTCTGCAGGTTTGTGAATTGCAGTGCCCTGAAGCTCCAGTTTACAACTCGCTTTTTTGGGAGCTGGCCGCAAAAGCACTGGATGGCTTAAGGCCCTGTTCTTGTTCCGGGGGGGATGATGAGCCTGTGGTTAATTCTTCTTCCTGATGGGAAAATAGAGTGATCTGTGCCTGTCCCAACAACAAGAGCTAGTCTCTCACTGGTTCCCCGTCTTCCCATTCATCCTCAGGAAAAATTGCAACCTGTACGGAACAGGAGGTTAAAGGTGCTGATGCTCCAAGTAGGGAGATTGCTAGGAAAGCGGCTGGAATGGCGACCCCGGGCACAAGGAGAAGAGAAATGAGGTGCGTTTTAGAAACCTTTCCCCATCACATGGTGTACCATCTTTTTGTTTTCTCATGCATGTTTTCGATGTAGGAAGATGCCCTTGAACCTGGAGATTTGGGACCCATGCGATGGGTACCACGCAGTATTACTTTAACGGGTCTGCGTTTGCTCACCCAACCTCACCAAACCTCTCAGCCCCAAGAGTGTCCACCCTTATGTCTCATCCAGCTGTGGGTCTAGATATGGTCAATCCAGGTTGCATCACAGCCCCTGAACGCATTGTGTAAGAATTTCTCTCTCTTTCACTGTCTTGGTTTCATGGGTTTTTCGAAGTAATTTATTTTTATAATGGGGTTTAGCTGCTTTTCACTGCTGTGTTTATGCCGCTTTACACCCACTTGACACACTAACAGAGAGATATCAATACATAGGTTTTAAGATTATTACTAGTCAGATATATTCTTGTGCGGTGAATAGGGCGTGTTGAGTCCAGTTCTCTGAGCAAGGAGTAGGTCTTGTCTATTACATATTGGGTTTATGGAACGGTATCTGAGCTAATTTGAAACCCTTGTTTTATGTATCACCCCACCTCACCTTTCCCGTTAAGCAGCCATAGTGTGTTTTCTGCATGTGTGACTCTGTTCTGTTTTGTAATTCAGTTCAAGTGTAACGCTTTTTACATGCCCTCTATAAGTGATACCTTATGAGAAGTGTCCTTTTCTGTGTGACTTATTTCACTTAGAATCGTCGTACCTAAATCCACTCATCATGCTGCTACTAGCCTTATGACATTGATTTCATGGCTGAGTGATATTCCATTGTACATAAGGACCACAACTTCTTTATCCATTTTTCTCTTTCCTGGGATATTGAAGGTGGAATGAAGTGGAGGTCCTTGTCAACAGAGCAGCCCTAAACTTTGGGGTGCTTGTGTCTTGCTGATTTTTCATTTTCCCAATTTATACCCCCATGAGTGGAAGTGCCCTATGCTCTCTAAGCTGTGTTTTTTAGATGTTTCAGGACACACCGTACACTTCTCCAGAGTGGCTGTTGGCAATTTACATCCCGCCTATCAGTGTACCAAGGCTCCCATTTCTCCATGGCCTGTCCTGCATTTCTGGTTTTGACACGTTTTTCAGCATGGCCCTTTTGACCGAAGGGTAGCAAGTCTTCTTTGTAGCGCTGATTTGCCTTTCCAGGTTGCTTGGTTGGCCAAAAAGGGCGTATGCGTTTTTTCCTGAATATATTCAGGAAAAAACGCATACGCCCTTTTTGGCCAAGGGCATCATTGTCAACGTTTTGCCGCTTTTCATCTGCTTTAAAGGCGATTCGAATCTACCTCCTGAAATCTGTTTCCTGCAATTCTGCCTTGATTTCAAATCCTCTTCTTTGCCTTCCCTCAATATATTTGTGGACGAGAGTTATCATTTATAACTCTGCAGGTTTGTGAATTGCAGTGCCCTGAAGCTCCAGTTTACAACTCGCTTTTTTGGGAGCTGGCCGCAAAAGCACTGGATGGCTTAAGGCCCTGTTCTGGTTCCGGGGGGGGAGGATGAGCCTGTGGTTAATTCTTCTTCCTGATGGGAAAATAGAGTGACCTGTGCCTGTCCCAACACCAAGAGCTAGTCTCTCACTGGTTCCCCGTCTACCCGTTCATCCTCAGGAAAAATTGCAACCTGTACGGAACAGGAGGTTAAAGGTGCTGATGCTCCAAGTAGGGAGATTGCTAGGAAAGCGGCTGGAATGGCGACCCCGGGCACAAGGAGAAGAGAAATGAGGTGCGTTTTAGAAACCTTTCCCCATCACATGGTGTACCATCTTTTTGTTTTCTCATGCATGTTTTCGATGTAGGAAGATGCCCTTGAACCTGGAGATTTGGGACCCATGCGATGGGTACCACGCAGTATTACTTTAACGGGTCTGTGTTTGCTCACCCAACCTCACCAAACCTCTCAGCCCCAAGAGTGTCCACCCTTATGTCTCATCCAGCTGTGGATCTAGATATGGTCAATCCAGGTTGCATCACAGCCCCTGAACGCATTGTGTAAGAATTTCTCTCTCTTTCACTGTCTTGGTTTCATGGGTTTGTAAAAGTAATTTATTTTTATAATGGGGTTTAGCTGGTTTTCACTGCTGTGTTTATGCCGCTTTACACCCACTTGACACACTAACAGAGAGATATCAATACATAGGTTTTAAGATTATTACTAGTCAGATATATTCTTGTGCGGTGAATAGGGCGTGTTGAGTCCAGTTCTCTGAGCAAGGAGTAGGTCTTGTCTATTACATATTGGGTTTATGGAACGGTATCTGAGCTAATTTGAAACCCTTGTTTTATGTATCACCCCACCTCACCTTTCCCGTTAAGCAGCCATAGTGTGTTTTCTGCATGTGTGACTCTGTTCTGTTTTGTAATTCAGTTCAAGTGTAACGGTTTTTTCATTCCCTCTATAAGTGATACCTTATGAGAAGTGTCCTTTTCTGTGTGACTTATTTCACTTAGAATCGTCGTACCTAAATCCACTCATCATGCTGCTACTAGCCTTATGACATTGATTTCATGGCTGAGTGATATTCCATTGTACATAAGGACCACAACTTCTTTATCCATTTTTCTCTTTCCTGGGATATTGAAGGTGGAATGAAGTGGAGGTCCTTGTCAACAGAGCAGCCCTAAACTTTGGGGTGCTTGTGTCTTGCTGATTTTTCATTTTCCCAATTTATACCCCCATGAGTGGAAGTGCCCTATGCTCTCTAAGCTGTGTTTTTCAGATGTTTCAGGACACACCGTACACTTCTCCAGAGTGGCTGTTGGCAATTTACATCCCGCCCATCAGTGTAGCAAGGCTCCCATTTCTCCATGGCCTGTCCTGCATTTCTGGTTTTGAGACTTTTTTCAGAATGGCCCTTTTGACCGATGGGTAGTGAGTCTTCTTTGTAGCGCTGATTTGCCTTTCCAGGTTGCTTGGTTGGCCAAAAAGGGCGTATGCGTTTTTTCCTGAATATATTCAGGAAAAAACGCATACGCCCTTTTTGGCCAAGGGCATCATTGTCAACGTTTTGACGCTTTTCATGTGCTTTAAAGGCGATTCGAATCTACCTCCTGAAATCTGTTTCCTGCAATTCTGCCTTGATTTCAAATCCTCTTCTTTGCCTTCCCTCAATATATTTGTGGACGAGAGTTATCATTTATAACTCTGCAGGTTTGTGAATTGCAGTGCCCTGAAGCTCCAGTTTACAACTCGCTTTTTTGGGAGCTGGCCGCAAAAGCACTGGATGGCTTAAGGCCCTGTTCTTGTTCCGGGGGGGATGATGAGCCTGTGGTTAATTCTTCTTCCTGATGGGAAAATAGAGTGATCTGTGCCTGTCCCAACAACAAGAGCTAGTCTCTCACTGGTTCCCCGTCTTCCCATTCATCCTCAGGAAAAATTGCTACCTGTACGGAACAGGAGGTTAAAGGTGCTGATGCTCCAAGTAGGGAGATTGCTAGGAAAGCGGCTGGAATGGCGACCCCGGGCACAAGGAGAAGAGAAATGAGGTGCGTTTTAGAAACCTTTCCCCATCACATGGTGTACCATCTTTTTGTTTTCTCATGCATGTTTTCGATGTAGGAAGATTCCCTTGAACCTGGAGATTTGGGACCCATGCGATGGGTACCACGCAGTATTACTTTAAAGGGTCTGCGTTTGCTCACCCAACCTCACCAAACCTCTCAGCCCCAAGAGTGTCCACCCTTATGTCTCATCCAGCTGTGGGTCTAGATATGGTCAATCCAGGTTGCATCACAGCCCCTGAACGCATTGTGTAAGAATTTCTCTCTCTTTCACTGTCTTGGTTTCATGGGTTTGTAAAAGTAATTTATTTTTATAATGGGGTTTAGCTGCTTTTCACTGCTGTGTTTATGCCGCTTTACACCCACTTGACACACTAACAGAGAGATATCAATACATAGGTTTTAAGATTATTACTAGTCAGATATATTCTTGTGCGGTGAATAGGGCGTGTTGAGTCCAGTTCTCTGAGCAAGGAGTAGGTCTTGTCTATTACATATTGGGTTTATGGAACGGTATCTGAGCTAATTTGAAACCCTTGTTTTATGTATCACCCCACCTCACCTTTCCCGTTAAGCAGCCATAGTGTGTTTTCTGCATGAGTGACTCTGTTCTGTTTTGTAATTCAGTTCAAGTGTAACGCTTTTTACATGCCCTCTATAAGTGATACCTTATGAGAAGTGTCCTTTTCTGTGTGACTTATTTCACTTAGAATCGTCGTACCTAAATCCACTCCTCATGCTGCTACTAGCCTTATGACATTGATTTCATGGCTGAGTGATATTCCATTGTACATAAGGACCACAACTTCTTTATCCATTTTTCTCTTTCCTGGGATATTGAAGGTGGAATGAAGTGGAGGTCCTTGTCAACAGAGCAGCCCTAAACTTTGGGGTGCTTGTGTCTTGCTGATTTTTCATTTTCCCAATTTATACCCCCATGAGTGGAAGTGCCCTATGCTCTCTAAGCTGTGTTTTTTAGATGTTTCAGGACACACCGTACACTTCTCCAGAGTGGCTGTTGGCAATTTACATCCCGCCTATCAGTGTACCAAGGCTCCCATTTCTCCATGGCCTGTCCTGCATTTCTGGTTTTGACACGTTTTTCAGCATGGCCCTTTTGACCGAAGGGTAGCAAGTCTTCTTTGTAGCGCTGATTTGCCTTTCCAGGTTGCTTGGTTGGCCAAAAAGGGCGTATGCGTTTTTTCCTGAATATATTCAGGAAAAAACGCATACGCCCTTTTTGGCCAAGGGCATCATTGTCAACGTTTTGCCGCTTTTCATGTGCTTTAAAGGCGATTCGAATCTACCTCCTGAAATCTGTTTCCTGCAATTCTGCCTTGATTTCAAATCCTCTTCTTTGCCTTCCCTCAATATATTTGTGGACGAGAGTTATCATTTATAACTCTGCAGGTTTGTGAATTGCAGTGCCCTGAAGCTCCAGTTTACAACTCGCTTTTTTGGGAGCTGGCCGCAAAAGCACTGGATGGCTTAAGGCCCTGTTCTTGTTCCGGGGGGGATGATGAGCCTGTGGTTAATTCTTCTTCCTGATGGGAAAATAGAGTGATCTGTGCCTGTCCCAACAACAAGAGCTAGTCTCTCACTGGTTCCCCGTCTTCCCATTCATCCTCAGGAAAAATTGCAACCTGTACGGAACAGGAGGTTAAAGGTGCTGATGCTCCAAGTAGGGAGATTGCTAGGAAAGCGGCTGGAATGGCGACCCCGGGCACAAGGAGAAGAGAAATGAGGTGCGTTTTAGAAACCTTTCCCCATCACATGGTGTACCATCTTTTTGTTTCCTCATGCATGTTTTCGATGTAGGAAGATGCCCTTGAACCTGGAGATTTGGGACCCATGCGATGGGTACCACGCAGTATTACTTTAACGGGTCTGCGTTTGCTCACCCAACCTCACCAAACCTCTCAGCCCCAAGAGTGTCCACCCTTATGTCTCATCCAGCTGTGGGTCTAGATATGGTCAATCCAGGTTGCATCACAGCCCCTGAACGCATTGTGTAAGAATTTCTCTCTCTTTCACTGTCTTGGTTTCATGGGTTTTTCGAAGTAATTTATTTTTATAATGGGGTTTAGCTGCTTTTCACTGCTGTGTTTATGCCGCTTTACACCCACTTGACACACTAACAGAGAGATATCAATACATAGGTTTTAAGATTATTACTAGTCAGATATATTCTTGTGCGGTGAATAGGGCGTGTTGAGTCCAGTTCTCTGAGCAAGGAGTAGGTCTTGTCTATTACATATTGGGTTTATGGAACGGTATCTGAGCTAATTTGAAACCCTTGTTTTATGTATCACCCCACCTCACCTTTCCCGTTAAGCAGCCATAGTGTGTTTTCTGCATGTGTGACTCTGTTCTGTTTTGTAATTCAGTTCAAGTGTAACGGTTTTTACATTCCCTCTATCAGTGATACCTTATGAGAAGTGTCCTTTTCTGTGTGACTTATTTCACTTAGAATCGTCGTACCTAAATCCACTCATCATGCTGCTACTAGCCTTATGACATTGATTTCATGGCTGAGTGATATTCCATTGTACATAAGGACCACAACTTCTTTATCCATTTTTCTCTTTCCTGGGATATTGAAGGTGGAATGAAGTGGAGGTCCTTGTCAACAGAGCAGCCCTAAACTTTGGGGTGCTTGTGTCTTGCTGATTTTTCATTTTCCCAATTTATACCCCCATGAGTGGAAGTGCCCTATGCTCTCTAAGCTGTGTTTTTCAGATGTTTCAGGACACACCGTACACTTCTCCAGAGTGGCTGTTGGCAATTTACATCCCGCCCATCAGTGTAGCAAGGCTCCCATTTCTCCATGGCCTGTCCTGCATTTCTGGTTTTGAGACTTTTTTCAGAATGGCCCTTTTGACCGATGGGTAGTGAGTCTTCTTTGTAGCGCTGATTTGCCTTTCCAGGTTGCTTGGTTGGCCAAAAAGGGCGTATGCGTTTTTTCCTGAATATATTCAGGAAAAAACGCATACGCCCTTTTTGGCCAAGGGCATCATTGTCAACGTTTTGACGCTTTTCATGTGCTTTAAAGGCGATTCGAATCTACCTCCTGAAATCTGTTTCCTGCAATTCTGCCTTGATTTCAAATCCTCTTCTTTGCCTTCCCTCAATATATTTGTGGACGAGAGTTATCATTTATAACTCTGCAGGTTTGTGAATTGCAGTGCCCTGAAGCTCCAGTTTACAACTCGCTTTTTTGGGAGCTGGCCGCAAAAGCACTGGATGGCTTAAGGCCCTGTTCTTGTTCCGGGGGGGATGATGAGCCTGTGGTTAATTCTTCTTCCTGATGGGAAAATAGAGTGATCTGTGCCTGTCCCAACAACAAGAGCTAGTCTCTCACTGGTTCCCCGTCTTCCCATTCATCCTCAGGAAAAATTGCTACCTGTACGGAACAGGAGGTTAAAGGTGCTGATGCTCCAAGTAGGGAGATTGCTAGGAAAGCGGCTGGAATGGCGACCCCGGGCACAAGGAGAAGAGAAATGAGGTGCGTTTTAGAAACCTTTCCCCATCACATGGTGTACCATCTTTTTGTTTTCTCATGCATGTTTTCGATGTAGGAAGATTCCCTTGAACCTGGAGATTTGGGACCCATGCGATGGGTACCACGCAGTATTACTTTAAAGGGTCTGCGTTTGCTCACCCAACCTCACCAAACCTCTCAGCCCCAAGAGTGTCCACCCTTATGTCTCATCCAGCTGTGGATCTAGATATGGTCAATCCAGGTTGCATCACAGCCCCTGAACGCATTGTGTAAGAATTTCTCTCTCTTTCACTGTCTTTGTTTCATGGGTTTGTAAAAGTAATTTATTTTTATAATGGGGTTTAGCTGGTTTTCACTGCTGTGTTTATGCCGCTTTACACCCACTTGACACACTAACAGAGAGATATCAATACATAGGTTTTAAGATTATTACTAGTCAGATATATTCTTGTGCGGTGAATAGGGCGTGTTGAGTCCAGTTCTCTGAGCAAGGAGTAGGTCTTGTCTATTACATATTGGGTTTATGGAACGGTATCTGAGCTAATTTGAAACCCTTGTTTTATGTATCACCCCACCTCACCTTTCCCGTTAAGCAGCCATAGTGTGTTTTCTGCATGTGTGACTCTGTTCTGTTTTGTAATTCAGTTCAAGTGTAACGGTTTTTTCATTCCCTCTATAAGTGATACCTTATGAGAAGTGTCCTTTTCTGTGTGACTTATTTCACTTAGAATCGTCGTACCTAAATCCACTCATCATGCTGCTACTAGCCTTATGACATTGATTTCATGGCTGAGTGATATTCCATTGTACATAAGGACCACAACTTCTTTATCCATTTTTCTCTTTCCTGGGATATTGAAGGTGGAATGAAGTGGAGGTCCTTGTCAACAGAGCAGCCCTAAACTTTGGGGTGCTTGTGTCTTGCTGATTTTTCATTTTCCCAATTTATACCCCCATGAGTGGAAGTGCCCTATGCTCTCTAAGCTGTGTTTTTCAGATGTTTCAGGACACACCGTACACTTCTCCAGAGTGGCTGTTGGCAATTTACATCCCGCCCATCAGTGTAGCAAGGCTCCCATTTCTCCATGGCCTGTCCTGCATTTCTGGTTTTGAGACTTTTTTCAGAATGGCCCTTTTGACCGATGGGTAGTGAGTCTTCTTTGTAGCGCTGATTTGCCTTTCCAGGTTGCTTGGTTGGCCAAAAAGGGCGTATGCGGTTTTTCCTGAATATATTCAGGAAAAAACGCATACGCCCTTTTTGGCCAAGGGCATCATTGTCAACGTTTTGACGCTTTTCATGTGCTTTAAAGGCGATTCGAATCTACCTCCTGAAATCTGTTTCCTGCAATTCTGCCTTGATTTCAAATCCTCTTCTTTGCCTTCCCTCAATATATTTGTGGACGAGAGTTATCATTTATAACTCTGCAGGTTTGTGAATTGCAGTGCCCTGAAGCTCCAGTTTACAACTCGCTTTTTTGGGAGCTGGCCGCAAAAGCACTGGATGGCTTAAGGCCCTGTTCTTGTTCCGGGGGGGATGATGAGCCTGTGGTTAATTCTTCTTCCTGATGGGAAAATAGAGTGATCTGTGCCTGTCCCAACAACAAGAGCTAGTCTCTCACTGGTTCCCCGTCTTCCCATTCATCCTCAGGAAAAATTGCAACCTGTACGGAACAGGAGGTTAAAGGTGCTGATGCTCCAAGTAGGGAGATTGCTAGGAAAGCGGCTGGAATGGCGACCCCGGGCACAAGGAGAAGAGAAATGAGGTGCGTTTTAGAAACCTTTCCCCATCACATGGTGTACCATCTTTTTGTTTTCTCATGCATGTTTTCGATGTAGGAAGATTCCCTTGAACCTGGAGATTTGGGACCCATGCGATGGGTACCACGCAGTATTACTTTAAAGGGTCTGCGTTTGCTCACCCAACCTCACCAAACCTCTCAGCCCCAAGAGTGTCCACCCTTATGTCTCATCCAGCTGTGGGTCTAGATATGGTCAATCCAGGTTGCATCACAGCCCCTGAACGCATTGTGTAAGAATTTCTCTCTCTTTCACTGTCTTGGTTTCATGGGTTTGTAAAAGTAATTTATTTTTATAATGGGGTTTAGCTGCTTTTCACTGCTGTGTTTATGCCGCTTTACACCCACTTGACACACTAACAGAGAGATATCAATACATAGGTTTTAAGATTATTACTAGTCAGATATATTCTTGTGCGGTGAATAGGGCGTGTTGAGTCCAGTTCTCTGAGCAAGGAGTAGGTCTTGTCTATTACATATTGGGTTTATGGAACGGTATCTGAGCTAATTTGAAACCCTTGTTTTATGTATCACCCCACCTCACCTTTCCCGTTAAGCAGCCATAGTGTGTTTTCTGCATGAGTGACTCTGTTCTGTTTTGTAATTCAGTTCAAGTGTAACGCTTTTTACATGCCCTCTATAAGTGATACCTTATGAGAAGTGTCCTTTTCTGTGTGACTTATTTCACTTAGAATCGTCGTACCTAAATCCACTCCTCATGCTGCTACTACCCTTATGACATTGATTTCATGGCTGAGTGATATTCCATTGTACATAAGGACCACAACTTCTTTATCCATTTTTCTCTTTCCTGGGATATTGAAGGTGGAATGAAGTGGAGGTCCTTGTCAACAGAGCAGCCCTAAACTTTGGGGTGCTTGTGTCTTGCTGATTTTTCATTTTCCCAATTTATACCCCCATGAGTGGAAGTGCCCTATGCTCTCTAAGCTGTGTTTTTTAGATGTTTCAGGACACACCGTACACTTCTCCAGAGTGGCTGTTGGCAATTTACATCCCGCCTATCAGTGTACCAAGGCTCCCATTTCTCCATGGCCTGTCCTGCATTTCTGGTTTTGACACGTTTTTCAGCATGGCCCTTTTGACCGAAGGGTAGCAAGTCTTCTTTGTAGCGCTGATTTGCCTTTCCAGGTTGCTTGGTTGGCCAAAAAGGGCGTATGCGTTTTTTCCTGAATATATTCAGGAAAAAACGCATACGCCCTTTTTGGCCAAGGGCATCATTGTCAACGTTTTGCCGCTTTTCATGTGCTTTAAAGGCGATTCGAATCTACCTCCTGAAATCTGTTTCCTGCAATTCTGCCTTGATTTCAAATCCTCTTCTTTGCCTTCCCTCAATATATTTGTGGACGAGAGTTATCATTTATAACTCTGCAGGTTTGTGAATTGCAGTGCCCTGAAGCTCCAGTTTACAACTCGCTTTTTTGGGAGCTGGCCGCAAAAGCACTGGATGGCTTAAGGCCCTGTTCTTGTTCCGGGGGGGATGATGAGCCTGTGATTAATTCTTCTTCCTGATGGGAAAATAGAGTGATCTGTGCCTGTCCCAACAACAAGAGCTAGTCTCTCACTGGTTCCCCGTCTTCCCATTCATCCTCAGGAAAAATTGCAACCTGTACGGAACAGGAGGTTAAAGGTGCTGATGCTCCAAGTAGGGAGATTGCTAGGAAAGCGGCTGGAATGGCGACCCCGGGCACAAGGAGAAGAGAAATGAGGTGCGTTTTAGAAACCTTTCCCCATCACATGGTGTACCATCTTTTTGTTTTCTCATGCATGTTTTCGATGTAGGAAGATGCCCTTGAACCTGGAGATTTGGGACCCATGCGATGGGTACCACGCAGTATTACTTTAACGGGTCTGCGTTTGCTCACCCAACCTCACCAAACCTCTCAGCCCCAAGAGTGTCCACCCTTATGTCTCATCCAGCTGTGGGTCTAGATATGGTCAATCCAGGTTGCATCACAGCCCCTGAACGCATTGTGTAAGAATTTCTCTCTCTTTCACTGTCTTGGTTTCATGGGTTTTTCGAAGTAATTTATTTTTATAATGGGGTTTAGCTGCTTTTCACTGCTGTGTTTATGCCGCTTTACACCCACTTGACACACTAACAGAGAGATATCAATACATAGGTTTTAAGATTATTACTAGTCAGATATATTCTTGTGCGGTGAATAGGGCGTGTTGAGTCCAGTTCTCTGAGCAAGGAGTAGGTCTTGTCTATTACATATTGGGTTTATGGAACGGTATCTGAGCTAATTTGAAACCCTTGTTTTATGTATCACCCCACCTCACCTTTCCCGTTAAGCAGCCATAGTGTGTTTTCTGCATGTGTGACTCTGTTCTGTTTTGTAATTCAGTTCAAGTGTAACGCTTTTTACATGCCCTCTATAAGTGATACCTTATGAGAAGTGTCCTTTTCTGTGTGACTTATTTCACTTAGAATCGTCGTACCTAAATCCACTCATCATGCTGCTACTAGCCTTATGACATTGATTTCATGGCTGAGTGATATTCCATTGTACATAAGGACCACAACTTCTTTATCCATTTTTCTCTTTCCTGGGATATTGAAGGTGGAATGAAGTGGAGGTCCTTGTCAACAGAGCAGCCCTAAACTTTGGGGTGCTTGTGTCTTGCTGATTTTTCATTTTCCCAATTTATACCCCCATGAGTGGAAGTGCCCTATGCTCTCTAAGCTGTGTTTTTTAGATGTTTCAGGACACACCGTACACTTCTCCAGAGTGGCTGTTGGCAATTTACATCCCGCCTATCAGTGTACCAAGGCTCCCATTTCTCCATGGCCTGTCCTGCATTTCCGGTTTTGACACGTTTTTCAGCATGGCCCTTTTGACCGAAGGGTAGCAAGTCTTCTTTGTAGCGCTGATTTGCCTTTCCAGGTTGCTTGGTTGGCCAAAAAGGGCGTATGCGTTTTTTCCTGAATATATTCAGGAAAAAACGCATACGCCCTTTTTGGCCAAGGGCATCATTGTCAACGTTTTGCCGCTTTTCATGTGCTTTAAAGGCGATTCGAATCTACCTCCTGAAATCTGTTTCCTGCAATTCTGCCTTGATTTCAAATCCTCTTCTTTGCCTTCCCTCAATATATTTGTGGACGAGAGTTATCATTTATAACTCTGCAGTTTTGTGAATTGCAGTGCCCTGAAGCTCCATTTTACAACTCGCTTTTTTGGGAGCTGGCCGCAAAAGTGCAAGATGGCTTCAGGCCCTGTTCTGGTTCCGGGGGGGGAGGATGAGCCTGTGGTTAATTCTTCTTCCTGATGGGAAAATAGAGTGACCTGTGCCTGTCCCAACACCAAGAGCTAGTCTCTCACTGGTTCCCCGTCTACCCGTTCATCCTCAGGAAAAATTGCAACCTGTACGGAACAGGAGGTTAAAGGTGCTGATGCTCCAAGTAGGGAGATTGCTAGGAAAGCGGCTGGAATGGCGACCCCGGGCACAAGGAGAAGAGAAATGAGGTGCGTTTTAGAAACCTTTCCCCATCACATGGTGTACCATCTTTTTGTTTTCTCATGCATGTTTTCGATGTAGGAAGATGCCCTTGAACCAGGAGATTTGGGACCCATGCGATGGGTACCACGCAGTATTACTTTAAAGGGTCTGCGTTTGCTCACCCAACCTCACCAAACCTCTCAGCCCCAAGAGTGTCCACCCTTATGTCTCATCCAGCTGTGGATCTAGATATGGTCAATCCAGGTTGCATCACAGCCCCTGAACGCATTGTGTAAGAATTTCTCTCTCTTTCACTGTCTTTGTTTCATGGGTTTGTAAAAGTAATTTATTTTTATAATGGGGTTTAGCTGCTTTTCACTGCTGTGTTTATGCCGCTTTACACCCACTTGACACACTAACAGAGAGATATCAATACATAGGTTTTAAGATTATTACTAGTCAGATATATTCTTGTGCGGTGAATAGGGCGTGTTGAGTCCAGTTCTCTGAGCAAGGAGTAGGTCTTGTCTATTACATATTGGGTTTATGGAACGGTATCTGAGCTAATTTGAAACCCTTGTTTTATGTATCACCCCACCTCACCTTTCCCGTTAAGCAGCCATAGTGTGTTTTCTGCATGTGTGACTCTGTTCTGTTTTGTAATTCAGTTCAAGTGTAACGGTTTTTACATTCCCTCTATCAGTGATACCTTATGAGAAGTGTCCTTTTCTGTGTGACTTATTTCACTTAGAATCGTCGTACCTAAATCCACTCATCATGCTGCTACTAGCCTTATGACATTGATTTCATGGCTGAGTGATATTCCATTGTACATAAGGACCACAACTTCTTTATCCATTTTTCTCTTTCCTGGGATATTGAAGGTGGAATGAAGTGGAGGTCCTTGTCAACAGAGCAGCCCTAAACTTTGGGGTGCTTGTGTCTTGCTGATTTTTCATTTTCCCAATTTATACCCCCATGAGTGGAAGTGCCCTATGCTCTCTAAGCTGTGTTTTTTAGATGTTTCAGGACACACCGTACACTTCTCCAGAGTGGCTGTTGGCAATTTACATCCCGCCCATCAGTGTAGCAAGGCTCCCATTTCTCCATGGCCTGTCCTGCATTTCTGGTTTTGAGACTTTTTTCAGCATGGCCCTTTTGACCGATGGGTAGCGAGTCTTCTTTGTAGCGCTGATTTGCCTTTCCAGGTTGCTTGGTTGGCCAAAAAGGGCGTATGCGTTTTTTCCTGAATATATTCAGGAAAAAACGCATACGCCCTTTTTGGCCAAGGGCATCATTGTCAACGTTTTGCCGCTTTTCATGTGCTTTAAAGGCGATTCGAATCTACCTCCTGAAATCTGTTTCCTGCAATTCTGCCTTGATTTCAAATCCTCTTCTTTGCCTTCCCTCAATATATTTGTGGACGAGAGTTATCATTTATAACTCTGCAGTTTTGTGAATTGCAGTGCCCTGAAGCTCCATTTTACAACTCGCTTTTTTGGGAGCTGGCCGCAAAAGTGCAAGATGGCTTCAGGCCCTGTTCTGGTTCCGGGGGGGGAGGATGAGCCTGTGGTTAATTCTTCTTCCTGATGGGAAAATAGAGTGACCTGTGCCTGTCCCAACACCAAGAGCTAGTCTCTCACTGGTTCCCCGTCTACCCGTTCATCCTCAGGAAAAATTGCTACCTGTACGGAACAGGAGGTTAAAGGTGCTGATGCTCCAAGTAGGGAGATTGCTAGGAAAGCGGCTGGAATGGCGACCCCGGGCACAAGGAGAAGAGAAATGAGGTGCGTTTTAGAAACCTTTCCCCATCACATGGTGTACCATCTTTTTGTTTTCTCATGCATGTTTTCGATGTAGGAAGATGCCCTTGAACCAGGAGATTTGGGACCCATGCGATGGGTACCACGCAGTATTACTTTAAAGGGTCTGCGTTTGCTCACCCAACCTCACCAAACCTCTCAGCCCCAAGAGTGTCCACCCTTATGTCTCATCCAGCTGTGGATCTAGATATGGTCAATCCAGGTTGCATCACAGCCCCTGAACGCATTGTGTAAGAATTTCTCTCTCTTTCACTGTCTTTGTTTCATGGGTTTGTAAAAGTAATTTATTTTTATAATGGGGTTTAGCTGCTTTTCACTGCTGTGTTTATGCCGCTTTACACCCACTTGACACACTAACAGAGAGATATCAATACATAGGTTTTAAGATTATTACTAGTCAGATATATTCTTGTGCGGTGAATAGGGCGTGTTGAGTCCAGTTCTCTGAGCAAGGAGTAGGTCTTGTCTATTACATATTGGGTTTATGGAACGGTATCTGAGCTAATTTGAAACCCTTGTTTTATGTATCACCCCACCTCACCTTTCCCGTTAAGCAGCCATAGTGTGTTTTCTGCATGTGTGACTCTGTTCTGTTTTGTAATTCAGTTCAAGTGTAACGGTTTTTACATTCCCTCTATCAGTGATACCTTATGAGAAGTGTCCTTTTCTGTGTGACTTATTTCACTTAGAATCGTCGTACCTAAATCCACTCATCATGCTGCTACTAGCCTTATGACATTGATTTCATGGCTGAGTGATATTCCATTGTACATAAGGACCACAACTTCTTTATCCATTTTTCTCTTTCCTGGGATATTGAAGGTGGAATGAAGTGGAGGTCCTTGTCAACAGAGCAGCCCTAAACTTTGGGGTGCTTGTGTCTTGCTGATTTTTCATTTTCCCAATTTATACCCCCATGAGTGGAAGTGCCCTATGCTCTCTAAGCTGTGTTTTTTAGATGTTTCAGGACACACCGTACACTTCTCCAGAGTGGCTGTCGGCAATTTACATCCCGCCCATCAGTGTAGCAAGGCTCCCATTTCTCCATGGCCTTTCCTGCATTTCTGCTTTTGACACGTTTTTTAGCATGGCCCTTTTGACCGAAGGGTAGCGAGTCTTCTTTGTAGCGCTGATTTGCCTTTCCAGGTTGCTTGGTTGGCCAAAAAGGGCGTATGCGTTTTTTCCTGAATATATTCAGGAAAAAACGCATACGCCCTTTTTGGCCAAGGGCATCATTGTCAACGTTTTGCCGCTTTTCATCTGCTTTAAAGGCGATTCGAATCTACCTCCTGAAATCTGTTTCCTGCAATTCTGCCTTGATTTCAAATCCTCTTCTTTGCCTTCCCTCAATATATTTGTGGACGAGAGTTATCATTTATAACTCTGCAGGTTTGTGAATTGCAGTGCCCTGAAGCTCCATTTTACAACTCGCTTTTTTGAGAGCTGGCCGCAAAAGTGCAAGATGCCTTCAGGCCCTGTTCTGGTTCCCTGAGGGTAGGATGAGCCTGTGGTTAATTCTTCTTCCTGATGGAAAAATAGAGTGACCTGTGCCTGTCCCAACACCAAGAGCTAGTCTCTCACTGGTTCCCCGTGTACCCGTTCATCCTCAGGAGAAATTGCAACCTGTACGGAACAGGAGGTTAAAGGTGCTGATGCTCCAAGTAGGGAGATTGTTAGTAAAGCGGCTGGAATGGCGAACCCGGGCACAAGGAGAAGAGAAATGAGGTGCGTTTTAGAAACCTTTCCCCATCACATGGTGTACCCTCTTTTTGTTTTCTCATGCATGTTTTCGATGTAGGAATATTCCCTTGAACCTGGAGATTAGGGACCCATGCGATGGGTACCACGCTGTATTACTTTAATGGGTCTGCGTTTGCTCACCCAACCTAACCAAACCTCTCAGACCCAAGAGTGTCCACCCTTATGTCTCCTCCAGCTGTGGGTCTAGATATGGTCAATCCAGGTTGCATCACAGCCCCTGAACGCATTGTGTAAGAATTTCTCTCTCTTTCACTGTCTTTGTTTAATGGGTTTTTCAAAGTAATTTATTTTTATAATGGGGTTTAGCTGCTTTTCACTGCTGTGTTTATGCCGCTTTACACCCGCTTGACACACTAACAGTGAGATATCAATACATAGGTTTTAAGATTATTACTAGTCAGATATATTCTTGTGCAGTGAATACGGCGTGTTGAATCCAGTTCTCTGAGCAAGGAGTAGGTCTTGTCTATTACATATTGGGTTTATGGAACGGTATCTGAGCTAATTTGAAACCCTTGTTTTATGTATCACCCCACCTCACCTTTCCCGTTAAGCAGCCATAGTGTGTTTTCTGCATGTGTGACTCTGTTCTGTTTTGTAATTCAGTTCAAGTGTAACGGTTTTGACATTCCCTCTATAAGTGATACCTTATGAGAAGTGTCCTTTTCTGTGTGACTTATTTCACTTAGAATCGTCGTACCTAAATCCACTCATCATGCTGCTACTAGCCTTATGACATTGATTTCATGGCTGAGTGATATTCCATTGTACATAAGGACCACAACTTCTTTATCCATTTTTCTCTTTCCTGGGATATTGAAGGTGGAATAAAGTGGAGGTCCTTGTCAACAGAGCAGCCCTCAACTTTGGGGTGCTTGTGTCTTGCTGATTTTTCATTTTCCCAATTTATACCCCCATGAGTGGAAGTGCCCTATGCTCTCTAAGCTGTGTTTTTCAGATGTTTCAGGACACACCGTACACTTCTCCAGAGTGGCTGTTGGCAATTTACATCCCGCCCATCAGTGTAGCAAGGCTCCCATTTCTCCATGGCCTGTCCTGCATTTCTGGTTTTGAGACTTTTTTCAGCATGGCCCTTTTGACCGATGGGTAGCGAGTCTTCTTTGTAGCCCTGATTTGCCTTTCCAGGTTGCTTGGTTGGCCAAAAAGGGCGTATGCGTTTTTTCCTGAATCTATTCAGGAAAAAACGCATACGCCCTTTTTGGCCAAGGGCATCATTGTCAACGTTTTGCCGCTTTTCATGTGCTTTAAAGGCGATTCGAATCTACATCCTGAAATCTGTTTCCTGGAATTCTGCCTTGATTTCAAATCCTCTTCTTTGCCTTCCCTCAATATATTTGTGGACGAGAGTTATCATTTATAACTCTGCAGGTTTGTGAATTGCAGTGCCCTGAATCTCCATTTTACAACTCGCATTTTTGGGAGCTGGCCGCAAAAGCGCAGGATGGCTTCAGGCCCAGTTCTGGTTCCGGGGGGGAGGATGAGCCTGTGGTTAATTCTTCTTCCTGATGGGAAAATAGAGTGACCTGTGCCTGTCCCAACACCAAGAGCTAGTCTCTCACTGGTTCCCCGTCTTCCCATTCATCCTCAGGAAAAATTGCAACCTGTACGGAACAGGAGGTTAAAGGTGCTGATGCTCCAAGTAGGGAGATTGCTAGGAAAGCGGCTGGAATGGCGACACCGGGCACAAGGAGAAGAGAAATGAGGTGCGTTTTAGAAACCTTTCCCCATCACATGGTGTACCATCTTTTTGTTTTCTCATGCATGTTTTCGATGTAGGAAAATGCCCTTGAACCTGGAGATTTGGGACCCATGCGATGGGTACCACGCAGTATTACTTTAAAGGGTCTGCGTTTGCTCACCCAACCTCACCAAACCTCTCAGCCCCAAGAGTGTCCACCCTTATGTCTCATCCAGCTGTGGGTCTAGATATGATCAATCCAGGTTGCATCACAGCCCATGAACGCATTGTGTAAGAATTTCTCTCTCTTTCACTGTCTTGGTTTCATGGGTTTTTCGAAGTAATTTATTTTTATAATGGGGTTTAGCTGCTTTTCACTGCTGTGTTTATGCCGCTTTACACCCACTTGACACACTAACAGAGAGATATCAATACATAGGTTTTAAGATTATTACTAGTCAGATATATTCTTGTGCGGTGAATAGGGCGTGTTGAGTCCAGTTCTCTGAGCAAGGAGTAGGTCTTGTCTATTACATATTGGGTTTATGGAACGGTATCTGAGCTAATTTGAAACCCTTGTTTTATGTATCACCCCACCTCACCTTTCCCGTTAAGCAGCCATAGTGTGTTTTCTGCATGTGTGACTCTGTTCTGTTTTGTAATTCAGTTCAAGTGTAACGCTTTTTACATGCCCTCTATAAGTGATACCTTATGAGAAGTGTCCTTTTCTGTGTGACTTATTTCACTTAGAATCGTCGTACCTAAATCCACTCATCATGCTGCTACTAGCCTTATGACATTGATTTCATGGCTGAGTGATATTCCATTGTACATAAGGACCACAACTTCTTTATCCATTTTTCTCTTTCCTGGGATATTGAAGGTGGAATAAAGTGGAGGTCCTTGTCAACAGAGCAGCCCTCAACTTTGGGGTGCTTGTGTCTTGCTGATTTTTCATTTTCCCAATTTATACCCCCATGAGTGGAAGTGCCCTATGCTCTCTAAGCTGTGTTTTTCAGATGTTTCAGGACACACCGTACACTTCTCCAGAGTGGCTGTTGGCAATTTACATCCCGCCCATCAGTGTAGCAAGGCTCCCATTTCTCCATGGCCTGTCCTGCATTTCTGGTTTTGAGACTTTTTTCAGCATGGCCCTTTTGACCGATGGGTAGCGAGTCTTCTTTGTAGCCCTGATTTGCCTTTCCAGGTTGCTTGGTTGGCCAAAAAGGGCGTATGCGTTTTTTCCTGAATCTATTCAGGAAAAAACGCATACGCCCTTTTTGGCCAAGGGCATCATTGTCAACGTTTTGCCGCTTTTCATGTGCTTTAAAGGCGATTCGAATCTACATCCTGAAATCTGTTTCCTGGAATTCTGCCTTGATTTCAAATCCTCTTCTTTGCCTTCCCTCAATATATTTGTGGACGAGAGTTATCATTTATAACTCTGCAGGTTTGTGAATTGCAGTGCCCTGAATCTCCATTTTACAACTCGCATTTTTGGGAGCTGGCCGCAAAAGCGCAGGATGGCTTCAGGCCCAGTTCTGGTTCCGGGGGGGAGGATGAGCCTGTGGTTAATTCTTCTTCCTGATGGGAAAATAGAGTGACCTGTGCCTGTCCCAACACCAAGAGCTAGTCTCTCACTGGTTCCCCGTCTTCCCATTCATCCTCAGGAAAAATTGCAACCTGTACGGAACAGGAGGTTAAAGGTGCTGATGCTCCAAGTAGGGAGATTGCTAGGAAAGCGGCTGGAATGGCGACACCGGGCACAAGGAGAAGAGAAATGAGGTGCGTTTTAGAAACCTTTCCCCATCACATGGTGTACCATCTTTTTGTTTTCTCATGCATGTTTTCGATGTAGGAAAATGCCCTTGAACCTGGAGATTTGGGACCCATGCGATGGGTACCACGCAGTATTACTTTAAAGGGTCTGCGTTTGCTCACCCAACCTCACCAAACCTCTCAGCCCCAAGAGTGTCCACCCTTATGTCTCATCCAGCTGTGGGTCTAGATATGATCAATCCAGGTTGCATCACAGCCCATGAACGCATTGTGTAAGAATTTCTCTCTCTTTCACTGTCTTGGTTTCATGGGTTTTTCGAAGTAATTTATTTTTATAATGGGGTTTAGCTGCTTTTCACTGCTGTGTTTATGCCGCTTTACACCCACTTGACACACTAACAGAGAGATATCAATACATAGGTTTTAAGATTATTACTAGTCAGATATATTCTTGTGCGGTGAATAGGGCGTGTTGAGTCCAGTTCTCTGAGCAAGGAGTAGGTCTTGTCTATTACATATTGGGTTTATGGAACGGTATCTGAGCTAATTTGAAACCCTTGTTTTATGTATCACCCCACCTCACCTTTCCCGTTAAGCAGCCATAGTGTGTTTTCTGCATGTGTGACTCTGTTCTGTTTTGTAATTCAGTTCAAGTGTAACGCTTTTTACATGCCCTCTATAAGTGATACCTTATGAGAAGTGTCCTTTTCTGTGTGACTTATTTCACTTAGAATCGTCGTACCTAAATCCACTCATCATGCTGCTACTAGCCTTATGACATTGATTTCATGGCTGAGTGATATTCCATTGTACATAAGGACCACAACTTCTTTATCCATTTTTCTCTTTCCTGGGATATTGAAGGTGGAATGAAGTGGAGGTCCTTGTCAACAGAGCAGCCCTAAACTTTGGGGTGCTTGTGTCTTGCTGATTTTTCATTTTCCCAATTTATACCCCCATGAGTGGAAGTGCCCTATGCTCTCTAAGCTGTGTTTTTTAGATGTTTCAGGACACACCGTACACTTCTCCAGAGTGGCTGTTGGCAATTTACATCCCGCCTATCAGTGTACCAAGGCTCCGATTTCTCCATGGCCTGTCCTGCATTTCTGGTTTTGACACGTTTTTCAGCATGGCCCTTTTGACCGAAGGGTAGCAAGTCTTCTTTGTAGCGCTGATTTGCCTTTCCAGGTTGCTTGGTTGGCCAAAAAGGGCGTATGCGTTTTTTCCTGAATATATTCAGGAAAAAACGCATACGCCCTTTTTGGCCAAGGGCATCATTGTCAACGTTTTGCCGCTTTTCATGTGCTTTAAAGGCGATTCGAATCTACCTCCTGAAATCTGTTTCCTGCAATTCTGCCTTGATTTCAAATCCTCTTCTTTGCCTTCCCTCAATATATTTGTGGACGAGAGTTATCATTTATAACTCTGCAGTTTTGTGAATTGCAGTGCCCTGAAGCTCCATTTTACAACTCGCTTTTTTGGGAGCTGGCCGCAAAAGTGCAAGATGGCTTCAGGCCCTGTTCTGGTTCCGGGGGGGGAGGATGAGCCTGTGGTTAATTCTTCTTCCTGATGGGAAAATAGAGTGACCTGTGCCTGTCCCAACACCAAGAGCTAGTCTCTCACTGGTTCCCCGTCTACCCGTTCATCCTCAGGAAAAATTGCAACCTGTACGGAACAGGAGGTTAAAGGTGCTGATGCTCCAAGTAGGGAGATTGCTAGGAAAGCGGCTGGAATGGCGACCCCGGGCACAAGGAGAAGAGAAATGAGGTGCGTTTTAGAAACCTTTCCCCATCACATGGTGTACCATCTTTTTGTTTTCTCATGCATGTTTTCGATGTAGGAAGATGCCCTTGAACCAGGAGATTTGGGACCCATGCGATGGGTACCACGCAGTATTACTTTAAAGGGTCTGCGTTTGCTCACCCAACCTCACCAAACCTCTCAGCCCCAAGAGTGTCCACCCTTATGTCTCATCCAGCTGTGGATCTAGATATGGTCAATCCAGGTTGCATCACAGCCCCTGAACGCATTGTGTAAGAATTTCTCTCTCTTTCACTGTCTTTGTTTCATGGGTTTGTAAAAGTAATTTATTTTTATAATGGGGTTTAGCTGGTTTTCACTGCTGTGTTTATGCCGCTTTACACCCACTTGACACACTAACAGAGAGATATCAATACATAGGTTTTAAGATTATTACTAGTCAGATATATTCTTGTGCGGTGAATAGGGCGTGTTGAGTCCAGTTCTCTGAGCAAGGAGTAGGTCTTGTCTATTACATATTGGGTTTATGGAACGGTATCTGAGCTAATTTGAAACCCTTGTTTTATGTATCACCCCACCTCACCTTTCCCGTTAAGCAGCCATAGTGTGTTTTCTGCATGTGTGACTCTGTTCTGTTTTGTAATTCAGTTCAAGTGTAACGGTTTTGACATTCCCTCTATAAGTGATACCTTATTTGAAGTGTCCTTTTCTGTGTGACTTATTTCACTTAGAATCGTCATACCTAAATCCACTCATCATGCTGCTACTAGCCTTATGACATTGATTTCATGGCTGAGTGATATTCCATTGTACATAAGGACCACAACTTCTTTATCCATTTTTCTCTTTCCTGGGATATTGAAGGTGGAATGAAGTGGAGGTCCTTGTCAACAGAGCAGCCCTAAACTTTGGGGTGCTTGTGTCTTGCTGATTTTTCATTTTCCCAATTTATACCCCCATGAGTGGAAGTGCCCTATGCTCTCTAAGCTGTGTTTTTTAGATGTTTCAGGACACACCGTACACTTCTCCAGAGTGGCTGTTGGCAATTTACATCCCGCCCATCAGTGTAGCAAGGCTCCCATTTCTCCATGGCCTGTCCTGCATTTCTGGTTTTGAGACTTTTTTCAGCATGGCCCTTTTGACCGATGGGTAGCGAGTCTTCTTTGTAGCCCTGATTTGCCTTTCCAGGTTGCTTGGTTGGCCAAAAAGGGCGTATGCGTTTTTTCCTGAATCTATTCAGGAAAAAACGCATACGCCCTTTTTGGCCAAGGGCATCATTGTCAACGTTTTGCCGCTTTTCATGTGCTTTAAAGGCGATTCGAATCTACATCCTGAAATCTGTTTCCTGGAATTCTGCCTTGATTTCAAATCCTCTTCTTTGCCTTCCCTCAATATATTTGTGGACGAGAGTTATCATTTATAACTCTGCAGGTTTGTGAATTGCAGTGCCCTGAATCTCCATTTTACAACTCGCATTTTTGGGAGCTGGCCGCAAAAGCGCAGGATGGCTTCAGGCCCAGTTCTGGTTCCGGGGGGGAGGATGAGCCTGTGGTTAATTCTTCTTCCTGATGGGAAAATAGAGTGACCTGTGCCTGTCCCAACACCAAGAGCTAGTCTCTCACTGGTTCCCCGTCTTCCCATTCATCCTCAGGAAAAATTGCAACCTGTACGGAACAGGAGGTTAAAGGTGCTGATGCTCCAAGTAGGGAGATTGCTAGGAAAGCGGCTGGAATGGCGACACCGGGCACAAGGAGAAGAGAAATGAGGTGCGTTTTAGAAACCTTTCCCCATCACATGGTGTACCATCTTTTTGTTTTCTCATGCATGTTTTCGATGTAGGAAAATGCCCTTGAACCTGGAGATTTGGGACCCATGCGATGGGTACCACGCAGTATTACTTTAAAGGGTCTGCGTTTGCTCACCCAACCTCACCAAACCTCTCAGCCCCAAGAGTGTCCACCCTTATGTCTCATCCAGCTGTGGGTCTAGATATGATCAATCCAGGTTGCATCACAGCCCATGAACGCATTGTGTAAGAATTTCTCTCTCTTTCACTGTCTTGGTTTCATGGGTTTTTCGAAGTAATTTATTTTTATAATGGGGTTTAGCTGCTTTTCACTGCTGTGTTTATGCCGCTTTACACCCACTTGACACACTAACAGAGAGATATCAATACATAGGTTTTAAGATTATTACTAGTCAGATATATTCTTGTGCGGTGAATAGGGCGTGTTGAGTCCAGTTCTCTGAGCAAGGAGTAGGTCTTGTCTATTACATATTGGGTTTATGGAACGGTATCTGAGCTAATTTGAAACCCTTGTTTTATGTATCACCCCACCTCACCTTTCCCGTTAAGCAGCCATAGTGTGTTTTCTGCATGTGTGACTCTGTTCTGTTTTGTAATTCAGTTCAAGTGTAACGCTTTTTACATGCCCTCTATAAGTGATACCTTATGAGAAGTGTCCTTTTCTGTGTGACTTATTTCACTTAGAATCGTCGTACCTAAATCCACTCATCATGCTGCTACTAGCCTTATGACATTGATTTCATGGCTGAGTGATATTCCATTGTACATAAGGACCACAACTTCTTTATCCATTTTTCTCTTTCCTGGGATATTGAAGGTGGAATAAAGTGGAGGTCCTTGTCAACAGAGCAGCCCTCAACTTTGGGGTGCTTGTGTCTTGCTGATTTTTCATTTTCCCAATTTATACCCCCATGAGTGGAAGTGCCCTATGCTCTCTAAGCTGTGTTTTTCAGATGTTTCAGGACACACCGTACACTTCTCCAGAGTGGCTGTTGGCAATTTACATCCCGCCCATCAGTGTAGCAAGGCTCCCATTTCTCCATGGCCTGTCCTGCATTTCTGGTTTTGAGACTTTTTTCAGCATGGCCCTTTTGACCGATGGGTAGCGAGTCTTCTTTGTAGCCCTGATTTGCCTTTCCAGGTTGCTTGGTTGGCCAAAAAGGGCGTATGCGTTTTTTCCTGAATCTATTCAGGAAAAAACGCATACGCCCTTTTTGGCCAAGGGCATCATTGTCAACGTTTTGCCGCTTTTCATGTGCTTTAAAGGCGATTCGAATCTACATCCTGAAATCTGTTTCCTGGAATTCTGCCTTGATTTCAAATCCTCTTCTTTGCCTTCCCTCAATATATTTGTGGACGAGAGTTATCATTTATAACTCTGCAGGTTTGTGAATTGCAGTGCCCTGAATCTCCATTTTACAACTCGCATTTTTGGGAGCTGGCCGCAAAAGCGCAGGATGGCTTCAGGCCCAGTTCTGGTTCCGGGGGGGAGGATGAGCCTGTGGTTAATTCTTCTTCCTGATGGGAAAATAGAGTGACCTGTGCCTGTCCCAACACCAAGAGCTAGTCTCTCACTGGTTCCCCGTCTTCCCATTCATCCTCAGGAAAAATTGCAACCTGTACGGAACAGGAGGTTAAAGGTGCTGATGCTCCAAGTAGGGAGATTGCTAGGAAAGCGGCTGGAATGGCGACACCGGGCACAAGGAGAAGAGAAATGAGGTGCGTTTTAGAAACCTTTCCCCATCACATGGTGTACCATCTTTTTGTTTTCTCATGCATGTTTTCGATGTAGGAAAATGCCCTTGAACCTGGAGATTTGGGACCCATGCGATGGGTACCACGCAGTATTACTTTAAAGGGTCTGCGTTTGCTCACCCAACCTCACCAAACCTCTCAGCCCCAAGAGTGTCCACCCTTATGTCTCATCCAGCTGTGGGTCTAGATATGATCAATCCAGGTTGCATCACAGCCCATGAACGCATTGTGTAAGAATTTCTCTCTCTTTCACTGTCTTGGTTTCATGGGTTTTTCGAAGTAATTTATTTTTATAATGGGGTTTAGCTGCTTTTCACTGCTGTGTTTATGCCGCTTTACACCCACTTGACACACTAACAGAGAGATATCAATACATAGGTTTTAAGATTATTACTAGTCAGATATATTCTTGTGCGGTGAATAGGGCGTGTTGAGTCCAGTTCTCTGAGCAAGGAGTAGGTCTTGTCTATTACATATTGGGTTTATGGAACGGTATCTGAGCTAATTTGAAACCCTTGTTTTATGTATCACCCCACCTCACCTTTCCCGTTAAGCAGCCATAGTGTGTTTTCTGCATGTGTGACTCTGTTCTGTTTTGTAATTCAGTTCAAGTGTAACGCTTTTTACATGCCCTCTATAAGTGATACCTTATGAGAAGTGTCCTTTTCTGTGTGACTTATTTCACTTAGAATCGTCGTACCTAAATCCACTCATCATGCTGCTACTAGCCTTATGACATTGATTTCATGGCTGAGTGATATTCCATTGTACATAAGGACCACAACTTCTTTATCCATTTTTCTCTTTCCTGGGATATTGAAGGTGGAATGAAGTGGAGGTCCTTGTCAACAGAGCAGCCCTAAACTTTGGGGTGCTTGTGTCTTGCTGATTTTTCATTTTCCCAATTTATACCCCCATGAGTGGAAGTGCCCTATGCTCTCTAAGCTGTGTTTTTTAGATGTTTCAGGACACACCGTACACTTCTCCAGAGTGGCTGTTGGCAATTTACATCCCGCCTATCAGTGTACCAAGGCTCCGATTTCTCCATGGCCTGTCCTGCATTTCTGGTTTTGACACGTTTTTCAGCATGGCCCTTTTGACCGAAGGGTAGCAAGTCTTCTTTGTAGCGCTGATTTGCCTTTCCAGGTTGCTTGGTTGGCCAAAAAGGGCGTATGCGTTTTTTCCTGAATATATTCAGGAAAAAACGCATACGCCCTTTTTGGCCAAGGGCATCATTGTCAACGTTTTGCCGCTTTTCATGTGCTTTAAAGGCGATTCGAATCTACCTCCTGAAATCTGTTTCCTGCAATTCTGCCTTGATTTCAAATCCTCTTCTTTGCCTTCCCTCAATATATTTGTGGACGAGAGTTATCATTTATAACTCTGCAGTTTTGTGAATTGCAGTGCCCTGAAGCTCCATTTTACAACTCGCTTTTTTGGGAGCTGGCCGCAAAAGTGCAAGATGGCTTCAGGCCCTGTTCTGGTTCCGGGGGGGGAGGATGAGCCTGTGGTTAATTCTTCTTCCTGATGGGAAAATAGAGTGACCTGTGCCTGTCCCAACACCAAGAGCTAGTCTCTCACTGGTTCCCCGTCTACCCGTTCATCCTCAGGAAAAATTGCTACCTGTACGGAACAGGAGGTTAAAGGTGCTGATGCTCCAAGTAGGGAGATTGCTAGGAAAGCGGCTGGAATGGCGACCCCGGGCACAAGGAGAAGAGAAATGAGGTGCGTTTTAGAAACCTTTCCCCATCACATGGTGTACCATCTTTTTGTTTTCTCATGCATGTTTTCGATGTAGGAAGATGCCCTTGAACCAGGAGATTTGGGACCCATGCGATGGGTACCACGCAGTATTACTTTAAAGGGTCTGCGTTTGCTCACCCAACCTCACCAAACCTCTCAGCCCCAAGAGTGTCCACCCTTATGTCTCATCCAGCTGTGGGTCTAGATATGGTCAATCCAGGTTGCATCACAGCCCCTGAACGCATTGTGTAAGAATTTCTCTCTCTTTCACTGTATTGGTTTCATGGGTTTTTCGAAGTAATTCATTTTTATAATGGGGTTTATCTGATTTTCACTGCTGTGTTTATGCCGCTTTACACCCACTTGACACACTAACAGAGAGATATCAATACATAGGTTTTAAGATTATTACTAGTCAGATATATTCTTGTGCGGTGAATAGGGCGTGTTGAGTCCAGTTCTCTGAGCAAGGAGTAGGTCTTGTCTATTACATATTGGGTTTATGGAACGGTATCTGAGCTAATTTGAAACTCTTGTTTTATGTATCACCCCACCTCACCTTTCCCGTTAAGTAGCCATAGTGTGTTTTCTGCATGTGTGACTCTGTTCTGTTTTGTAATTCAGTTCAAGTGTAACGGTTTTGACATTCCCTCTATAAGTGATACCTTATGAGAAGTGTCCTTTTCTGTGTGACTTATTTCACTTAGAATCGTCGTACCTAAATCCACTCATCATGCTGCTACTAGCCTTATGACATTGATTTCATGGCTGAGTGATATTCCATTGTACATAAGGACCACAACTTCTTTATCCATTTTTCTCTTTCCTGGGATATTGAAGGTGGAATGAAGTGGAGGTCCTTGTCAACAGAGCAGCCCTAAACTTTGGGGTGCTTGTGTCTTGCTGATTTTTCATTTTCCCAATTTATACCCCCATGAGTGGAAGTGCCCTATGCTCTCTAAGCTGTGTTTTTTAGATGTTTCAGGACACACCGTACACTTCTCCAGAGTGGCTGTTGGCAATTTACATCCCGCCCATCAGTGTAGCAAGGCTCCCATTTCTCCATGGCCTGTCCTGCATTTCTGGTTTTGAGACTTTTTTCAGCATGGCCCTTTTGACCGATGGGTAGCGAGTCTTCTTTGTAGCGCTGATTTGCCTTTCCAGGTTGCTTGGTTGGCCAAAAAGGGCGTATGCGTTTTTTCCTGAATATATTCAGGAAAAAACGCATACGCCCTTTTTGGCCAAGGGCATCATTGTCAACGTTTTGCCGCTTTTCATGTGCTTTAAAGGCGATTCGAATCTACCTCCTGAAATCTGTTTCCTGCAATTCTGCCTTGATTTCAAATCCTCTTCTTTGCCTTCCCTCAATATATTTGTGGACGAGAGTTATCATTTATAACTCTGCAGTTTTGTGAATTGCAGTGCCCTGAAGCTCCATTTTACAACTCGCTTTTTTGGGAGCTGGCCGCAAAAGTGCAAGATGGCTTCAGGCCCTGTTCTGGTTCCGGGGGGGGAGGATGAGCCTGTGGTTAATTCTTCTTCCTGATGGGAAAATAGAGTGACCTGTGCCTGTCCCAACAACAAGAGCTAGTCTCTCACTGGTTCCCCGTGTACCCGTTCATCCTCAGGAAAAATTGCAACCTGTACGGAACAGGAGGTTAAAGGTGCTGATGCTCCAAGTAGGGAGATTGCTAGGAAAGCGGCTGGAATGGCGACCCCGGGCACAAGGAGAAGAGAAATGAGGTGCGTTTTAGAAACCTTTCCCCATCACATGGTGTACCATCTTTTTGTTTTCTCATGCATGTTTTCGATGTAGGAAGATGCCCTTGAACCTGGAGATTTGGGACCCATGCGATGGGTACCACGCAGTATTACTTTAAAGGGTCTGCGTTTGCTCACCCAACCTCACCAAACCTCTCAGCCCCAAGAGTGTCCACCCTTATGTCTCATCCAGCTGTGGGTCTAGATATGGTCAATCCAGGTTGCATCACAGCCCATGAACGCATTGTGTAAGAATTTCTCTCTCTTTCACTGTCTTTGTTTCATGGGTTTTTCGAAGTAATTTATTTTTATAATGGGGTTTAGCTGCTTTTCACTGCTGTGTTTATGCCGCTTTACACCCACTTGACACACAAACAGAGCGATATCAATACATAGGTTTTAAGATTATTACTAGTCAGATATATTCTTGTGCGGTGAATAGGGCGTGTTGAGTCCAGTTCTCTGAGCAAGGAGTAGGTCTTGTCTATTACATATTGGGTTTATGGAACGGTATCTGAGCTAATTTGAAACCCTTGTTTTATGTATCACCCCACCTCACCTTTCCCGTTAAGCAGCCATAGTGTGTTTTCTGCATGTGTGACTCTGTTCTGTTTTGTAATTCAGTTCAAGTGTAACGCTTTTTACATGCCCTCTATAAGTGATACCTTATGAGAAGTGTCCTTTTCTGTGTGACTTATTTCACTTAGAATCGTCATACCTAAATCCACTCATCATGCTGCTACTAGCCTTATGACATTGATTTCATGGCTGAGTGATATTCCATTGTACATAAGGACCACAACTTCTTTATCCATTTTTCTCTTTCCTGGGATATTGAAGGTGGAATGAAGTGGAGGTCCTTGTCAACAGAGCAGCCCTAAACTTTGGGGTGCTTGTGTCTTGCTGATTTTTCATTTTCCCAATTTATACCCCCATGAGTGGAAGTGCCCTATGCTCTCTAAGCTGTGTTTTTTAGATGTTTCAGGACACACCGTACACTTCTCCAGAGTGGCTGTTGGCAATTTACATCCCGCCCATCAGTGTAGAAAGGCTCCCATTTCTCCATGGCCTGTCCTGCATTTCTGGTTTTGAGACTTTTTTCAGCATGGCCCTTTTGACCGATGGGTAGCGAGTCTTCTTTGTAGCGCTGATTTGCCTTTCCAGGTTGCTTGGTTGGCCAAAAAGGGCGTATGCGTTTTTTCCTGAATATATTCAGGAAAAAACGCATACGCCCTTTTTGGCCAAGGGCATCATTGTCAACGTTTTGCCGCTTTTCATGTGCTTTAAAGGCGATTCGAATCTACCTCCTGAAATCTGTTTCCTGCAATTCTGCCTTGATTTCAAATCCTCTTCTTTGCCTTCCCTCAATATATTTGTGGAAGAGAGTTATCATTTATAACTCTGCAGGTTTGTGAATTGCAGTGCCCTGAAGCTCCAGTTTACAACTCGCTTTTTTGGGAGCTGGCCGCAAAAGCACTGGATGGCTTCAGGCCCTGTTCTTGTTCCGGGGGGGATGATGAGCCTGTGGTTAATTCTTCTTCCTGATGGGAAAATAGAGTGATCTGTGCCTGTCCCAACAACAAGAGCTAGTCTCTCACTGGTTCCCCGTCTTCCCGTTCATCCTCAGGAAAAATTGCAACCTGTACGGAACAGGAGGTTAAAGGTGCTGATGCTCCAAGTAGGGAGATTGCTAGGAAAGCGGCTGGAATGGCGACCCCGGGCACAAGGAGAAGAGAAATGAGGTGCGTTTTAGAAACCTTTCCCCATCACATGGTGTACCATCTTTTTGTTTTCTCATACATGTTTTCGATGTAGGAAAATGCCCTTGAACCAGGAGATTTGGGACCCATGCGATGGGTACCATGCAGTATTACTTTAAAGGGTCTGCGTTTGCTCACCCAACCTCACCAAACCTCTCAGCCCCAAGAGTGTCCACCCTTATGTCTCATCCAGCTGTGGGTCTAGATATGGTCAATCCAGGTTGCATCACAGCCCCTGAACGCATTGTGTAAGAATTTCTCTCTCTTTCACTGTATTGGTTTCATGGGTTTTTCGAAGTAATTCATTTTTATAATGGGGTTTAGCTGATTTTCACTGCTGTGTTTATGCCGCTTTACACCCACTTGACACACTAACAGAGAGATATCAATACATAGGTTTTAAGATTATTACTAGTCAGATATATTCTTGTGCGGTGAATAGGGCGTGTTGAGTCCAGTTCTCTGAGCAAGGAGTAGGTCTTGTCTATTACATATTGGGTTTATGGAACGGTATCTGAGCTAATTTGAAACCCTTGTTTTATGTATCACCCCACTTCACCTTTCCCGTTAAGCAGCCGTAGTATGTTTTCTGCATGTGTGACTCTGTTCTGTTTTGTAATTCAGTTCAAGTGTAACGCTTTTTACATGCCCTCTATAAGTGATACCTTATGAGAAGTGTCCTTTTCTGTGTGACTTATTTCATTTAGAATCGTCGTACCTAAATCCACTCATCATGCTGCTACTAGCCTTATGACATTGATTTCATGGCTGAGTGATATTCCATTGTACATAAGGACCAAAACTTCTTTATCCATTTTTCTCTTTCCTGGGATATTGAAGGTGGAATGAAGTGGAGGTCCTTGTCAACAGAGCAGCCCTAAACTTTGGGGTGCTTGTGTCTTGCTGATTTTTCATTTTCCCAATTTATACCCCCATGAGTGGAAGTGCCCTATGCTCTCTAAGCTGTGTTTTTTAGATGTTTCAGGACACACCGTACACTTCTCCAGAGTGGCTGTTGGCAATTTACATCCCGCCTATCAGTGTACCAAGGCTCCCATTTCTCCATGGCCTGTCCTGCATTTCTGGTTTTGACACGTTTTTCAGCATGGCCCTTTTGACCGAAGGGTAGCAAGTCTTCTTTGTAGCGCTGATTTGCCTTTCCAGGTTGCTTGGTTGGCCAAAAAGGGCGTATGCGTTTTTTCCTGAATATATTCAGGAAAAAACGCATACGCCCTTTTTGGCCAAGGGCATCATTGTCAACGTTTTGCCGCTTTTCATGTGCTTTAAAGGCGATTCGAATCTACCTCCTGAAATCAGTTTCCTGCAATTCTGCCTTGATTTCAAATCCTCTTCTTTGCCTTCCCTCAATATATTTGTGGACGAGAGTTATCATTTATAACTCTGCAGTTTTGTGAATTGCAGTGCCCTGAAGCTCCATTTTACAACTCGCTTTTTTGGGAGCTGGCCGCAAAAGTGCAAGATGGCTTCAGGCCCTGTTCTGGTTCCGGGGGGGGAGGATGAGCCTGTGGTTAATTCTTCTTCCTGATGGGAAAATAGAGTGACCTGTGCCTGTCCCAACACCAAGAGCTAGTCTCTCACTGGTTCCCCGTCTTCCCGTTCATCCTCAGGACAAATTGCAACCTGTACGGAACAGGAGGTTAAATGTGCTGATGCTCCAAGTAGGGAGATTGCTAGTGAAGCGGCTGGAATGGCGAACCCGTGCACAAGGAGATGAGAAATGAGGTGCGTTTTAGAAATCTTTCCCCATCACACGGTGTACCATCTTCTGGGATTCTCATGCATGTTTTCGATGTAGGAAGATGCCCTTGAACCTGGAGATTTGGGTCCCATGGGATGGGTACCACGCATTATTACTTTAAAGGGTCTGCGTTTGCTCACCCAACCTCACCAAACCTATCAGCCCCAAGAGTGTCCACCCTTATGTCTCATCCAGCTGTGGGTCTAGATATGGTCAATCCAGGTTGCATCACAGCCCCTGAACGCATTGTGTAAGAATTTCTCTCTCTTTCACTGTCTTTGTTTCATGGGTGTTTCAAAGTAATTTATTTTTATAATGGGGTTTAGCTGCTTTTCACTGCTGTGTTTATGCTGCTTTACACCCACTTGACACACTAACAGAGAGATATCAATACATAAGTTTTAAGATTATTACTAGTCAGATATATTCTTGTGCGGTGAATAGGGCGTGTTGAGTCCAGTTCTCTGAGCAAGAGGTAGGTCTTCTCTATTACATATTGGGTTTATGGAACGGTATCTGAGCTAATTTGAAACCCTTGTTTTATGTATCACCCCACCTCACCTTTCCCGTTAAGCAGCCATAGTGTGTTTTCTGCATGTGTGACTCTGTTCTGTTTTGTAATTCAGTTCAAGTGTTACGCTTTTTACATGCCCTCTATAAGTGATACCTTATGAGAAGTGTCCTTTTCTGTGTGACTTATTTCACTTAGAATCGTCGTACCTAAATCCACTCATCATGCTGCTACTAGCCTTATGACATTGATTTCATGGCTGAGTGATATTCCATTGTACATAAGGACCACAACTTCTTTATCCATTTTTCTCTTTCCTGGGATATTGAAGGTGGAATGCAGTGGAGGTCCTTGTCAACAGAGCAGCCCTAAACTTTGGGGTGCTTGTGTCTTGCTGATTTTTCATTTTCCCAATTTATACCCCCATGAGTGGAAGTGCCCTATGCTCTCTAAGCTGTGTTTTTTAGATGTTTCAGGACACACCGTACACTTCTCCAGAGTGGCTGTTGGCAATTTACATCCCGCCTATCAGTGTAGCAAGGCTCCCATTTCTCCATGGCCTGTCCTGCATTGCTGGTTTTGAGACTTTTTTCAGCATGGCCCTTTTGACCGAAGGGTAGCGAGTGTTCTTTGTAGCGCTGATTTGCCTTTCCAGGTTGCTTGGTTGGCCAAAAAGGGCGTATGCGTTTTTTCCTGAATATATTCAGGAAAAAACGCATACGCCCTTTTTGGCCAAGGGCGTCATTGTCAACGTTTTGCCACTTTTCATGTGCTTTAAAGGCGATTCGAATCTACCTCCTGAAATCTGTTTCCTGCGATTCTGCCTTGATTTCAAATCCTCTTCTTTGCCTTCCCTCAATATATTTGTGGACGAGAGTTATCATTTATAACTCTGCAGTTTTGTGAATTGCAGTGCCCTGAAGCTCCATTTTACAACTCGCTTTTTTGGGAGCTGGCCGCAAAAGTGCAAGATTGCTTCAGGCCCTGTTCTGGTTCGGGGGGGGGAGGATGAGCCTGTGGTTAATTCTTCTTCCTGATGGGAAAATAGAGTGACCTGTGCCTGTCCCAACACCAAGAGCTAGTCTCTCACTGGTTCCCCGTCTTCCCGTTCATCCTCAGGACAAATTGCAACCTGTACGGAACAGGAGGTTAAATGTGCTGATGCTCCAAGTAGGGAGATTGCTAGTGAAGCGGCTGGAATGGCGAACCCAGGCACAAGGAGATGAGAAATGAGGTGCGTTTTAGAAATCTTTCCCCATCACACGGTGTACCATCTTCTGGGATTCTCATGCATGTTTTCGATGTAGGAAGATGCCCTTGAACCTGGAGATTTGGGTCCCATGGGATGGGTACCACGCATTATTACTTTAAAGGGTCTGCGTTTGCTCACCAACCTCACCAAACCTATCAGCCCCAAGAGTGTCCACCCTTATGTCTCATCCAGCTGTGGGTCTAGATATGGTCAATCCAGGTTGCATCACAGCCCCTGAACGCATTGTGTAAGAATTTCTCTCTCTTTCACTGTCTTTGTTTCATGGGTGTTTCAAAGTAATTTATTTTTATAATGGGGTTTAGCTGCTTTTCACTGCTGTGTTTATGCCGCTTTACACCCACTTGACACACTAACAGCGAGATATCAATATATAGGTTTTAAGATTATTACTAGTCAGATATATTCTTGTGCGGTGAATAGGGTGTGTTGAGTCCAGTTCTCTGAGCAAGGAGTAGGTCTTGTCTATTACATATTGGGTTTATGGAACGGTATCTGAGCTAATTTGAAACCCTTGTTTTATGTATCACCCCACCTCACCTTTCCCGTTAAGCAGCCATAGTGTGTTTTCTGCATGTGTGACTCTGTTCTGTTTTGTATTTCACTTCAAGTGTAACGCTTTTGACATTCCCTCTATAAGTGATACCTTATGAGAAGTGTCCTTTTCTGTGTGACTTATTTCACTTAGAATCGTCGTACCTAAATCCACTCATCATGCTGCTACTAGCCTTATGACATTGATTTCATGGCTGAGTGATATTCCATTGTACATAAGGACCACAACTTCTTTATCCATTTTTCTCTTTCCTGGGATATTGAAGGTGGAATGAAGTGGAGGTCCTTGTCAACAGAGCAGCCCTAAACTTTGGGGTGCTTGTGTCTTGCTGATTTTTCATTTTCCCAATTTATACCCCCATGAGTGGAAGTGCCCTATGCTCTCTAAGCTGTGTTTTTTAGATGTTTCAGGACACACCGTACACTTCTCCAGAGTGGCTGTTGGCAATTTACATCCCGCCCATCAGTGTAGCAAGGCTCCCATTTCTCCATGGCCTGTCCTGCATTGCTGGTTTTGAGACTTTTTTCAGCATGGCCCTTTTGACCGATGGGTAGCGAGTCTTCTTTGTAGCGCTGATTTGCCTTTCCAGGTTGCTTGGTTGGCCAAAAAGGGCGTATGCGTTTTTTCCTGAATATATTCAGGAAAAAACGCATACGCCCTTTTTGGCCAAGGGCATCATTGTCAACGATTTGCCGCTTTTCATGTGCTTTAAAGGCGATTCGAATCTACCTCCTGAAATCTGTTTCCTGCAATTCTGCCTTGATTTCAAATCCTCTTCTTTGCCTTCCCTCAATATATTTGTGGACGAGAGTTATCATTTATAACTCTGCAGGTTTGTGAATTGCAGTGCCCTGAATCTCCATTTTACAACTCGCATTTTTGGGAGCTGGCCGCAAAAGCGCAGGATGACTTCAGGCCCTGTTCTGGTTCCAGGGGGGAGGATGAGCCTGTGGTTAATTCTTCTTCCTGATGGGAAAATAGAGTGACCTGTGCCTGTCCCAACACCAAGAGCTAGTCTCTCACTGGTTCTCCGTGTACCCGTTCATCCTCAGGACAAATTGCAACCTGTACGGAACAGGAGGTTAAAGGTGCTGATGCTCCAAGTAGGGAGATTGCTAGTGAAGCGGCTGGAATGGCGAACCCGGGCACAAGGAGAAGAGAAATGAGGTGCGTTTTAGAAACCTTTCCCCATCACATGGTGTACCATCTTTTTGTTTTCTCATGCATGTTTTCGATGTAGGAAGATGCCCTTGAACCTGGAGATTTGGGACCCATGCGATGGGTACCACGCAGTATTACTTTAAAGGGTCTGCGTTTGCTCACCCAACCTCACCAAAGCTCTCAGCCCCAAGAGTGTCCACCCTTATGTCTCATCCAGCTGTGGGTCTAGATATGGTCAATCCAGGTTGCATCACAGCCCCTGAACGCATTGTGTAAGAATTTCTCTCTCTTTCACTGTCTTGGTTTCATGGGTTTGTAAAAGTAATTTATTTTTATAATGGGGTTTAGCTGCTTTTCACTGCTGTGTTTATGCCGCTTTACACCCACTTGACACACTAACAGAGAGATATCAATACATAGGTTTTAAGATTATTACTAGTCAGATATATTCTTGTGCGGTGAATAGGGTTTGTTGAGTCTAGTTCTCTGAGCAAGGAGTAGATCTTGTCTATTACATATTGGGTTTATGGAACGGTATCTGAGCTAATTTGAAACCCTTGTTTTATGTATCACCCCACCTCACCTTTCCCGTTAAGCAGCCATAGTGTGTTTTCTGCATGTGTGACTCTGTTCTGTTTTGTAATTCAGTTCAAGTGTAACGGTTTTGACATTCCCTCTATAAGTGATACCTTATGAGAAGTGTCCTTTTCTGTGTGACTTATTTCACTTAGAATCGTCGTACCTAAATCCACTCATCATGCTGCTACTAGCCTTATGACATTGATTTTATGGCTGAGTGATATTCCATTGTACATAAGGACCACAACTTCTTTATCCATTTTTCTCTTTCCTGGGATATTGAAGGTGGAATGAAGTGGAGGTCCTTGTCAACAGAGCAGCCCTCAACTTTGGGGTGCTTGTGTCTTGCTGATTTTTCATTTTCCCAATTTATACCCCCATGAGTGGAAGTGCCCTATGCTCTCTAAGCTGTGTTTTTCAGATGTTTCAGGACACACCGTACACTTCTCCAGAGTGGCTGTTGGCAATTTACATCCCGCCCATCAGTGTAGCAAGGCTCCCATTTCTCCATGGCCTGTCCTGCATTTCTGGTTTTGAGACTTTTTTCAGCATGGCCCTTTTGACCGATGGGTAGCGAGTCTTCTTTGTAGCCCTGATTTGCCTTCCCAGGTTGCTTGGTTGGCCAAAAAGGGCGTATGCGTTTTTTCCTGAATATATTCAGGAAAAAACGCATACGCCCTTTTTGGCCAAGGGCATCATTGTCAACGTTTTGCCGCTTTTCATGTGCTTTAAAGGCGATTCGAATCTACCTCCTGAAATCTGTTTCCTGCAATTCTGCGTTGATTTCAAATCCTCTTCTTTGCCTTCCCTCAATATATTTGTGGACGAGAGTTATCATTTATAACTCTGCAGGTTTGTGAATTGCAGTGCCCTGAATCTCCATTTTACAACTCGCATTTTTGGGAGCTGGCCGCAAAAGCGCAGGATGGCTTCAGGCCCTGTTCTGGTTCCGGGGGGGAGGATGAGCCTGTGGTTAATTCTTCTTCCTGATGGGAAAATAGAGTGACCTGTGCCTGTCCCAACACCAAGAGCTAGTCTCTCACTGGTTCCCCGTGTACCCGTTCATCCTCAGGACAAATTGCAACCTGTACGGAACAGGAGGTTAAAGGTGCTGATGCTCCAAGTAGGGAGATTGTTAGTAAAGCGGCTGGAATGGCCAACCCGGGCACAAGGAGAAGAGAAATGAGGTGCGTTTTAGAAACCTTTCCCCATCACATGGTGTACCATCTTTTTGTTTTCTCATGCATGTTTTCGATGTAGGAAGATGCCCTTGAACCTGGAGATTTGGGACCCATGCGATGGGTACCACGCAGTATTACTTTAAAGGGTCGGCGTTTGCTCACCCAACCTCACCAAACCTCTCAGCCCCAAGAGTGTCCACCCTTATGTCTCCTCCAGCTGTGGGTCTAGATATGGTCAATCCAGGTTGCATCACAGCACATGAACGCATTGTGTAAGAATTTCTCTCTCTTTCACTGTCTTTGTTTCATGGGTTTTTCGAAGTAATTTATTTTTATAATGCGGTTTAGCTGCTTTTCACTGCTGTGTTTATGCCGCTTTACACCCACTTGACACACTAACAGAGAGATATCAATACATAGGTTTTAAGATTATTACTAGTCAGATATATTCTTGTGCGGTGAATAGGGCGTGTTGAGTCCAGTTCTCTGAGCAAGGAGTAGGTCTTGTCTATTACATATTGGGTTTATGGAACGGTATCTGAGCTAATTTGAAACCCTTGTTTTATGTATCACCCCACCTCACCTTTCCCGTTAAGCAGCCATAGTGTGTTTTCTGCATGTGTGACTCTGTTCTGTTTTGTAATTCAGTTCAAGTGTAACGGTTTTTACATTCCCTCTATAATGATACCTTATGAGAAGTGTCCTTTTCTGTGTGACTTATTTCACTTAGAATCGTCGTACCTAAATCCACTCATCATGCTGCTACTAGCCTTATGACATTGATTTCATGGCTGAGTGATATTCCATTGTACATAAGGACCACAACTTCTTTATCCATTTTTCTCTTTCCTGGGATATTGAAGGTGGAATAAAGTGGAGGTCCTTGTCAACAGAGCAGCCCTAAACTTTGGGGTGCTTTTGTCTTGCTGATTTTTAATTTTCCCAATTTATACCCCCATGAGTGGAAGTGCCCTATGCTCTCTAAGCTGTGTTTTTTAGATGTTTCAGGACACACCGTACACTTCTCCAGAGTGGCTGTCGGCAATTTACATCCCGCCCATCAGTGTAGCAAGGCTCCCATTTCTCCATGGCCTTTCCTGCATTTCTGCTTTTGACACGTTTTTTAGCATGGCCCTTTTGACCGAAGGGTAGCGAGTCTTCTTTGTAGCGCTGATTTGCCTTTCCAGGTTGCTTGGTTGGCCAAAAAGGGCGTATGCGTTTTTTCCTGAATATATTCAGGAAAAAACGCATACGCCCTTTTTGGCCAAGGGCATCATTGTCAACGTTTTGCCGCTTTTCATCTGCTTTAAAGGCGATTCGAATCTACCTCCTGAAATCTGTTTCCTGCAATTCTGCCTTGATTTCAAATCCTCTTCTTTGCCTTCCCTCAATATATTTGTGGACGAGAGTTATCATTTATAACTCTGCAGGTTTATGAATTGCAGTGCCCTGAAGCTCCATTTTACAACTCGCTTTTTTGAGAGCTGGCCGCAAAAGTGCAAGATGCCTTCAGGCCCTGTTCTGGTTCCCTGAGGGTAGGATGAGCCTGTGGTTAATTCTTCTTCCTGATGGAAAAATAGAGTGACCTGTGCCTGTCCCAACACCAAGAGCTAGTCTCTCACTGGTTCCCCGTGTACCCGTTCATCCTCAGGAGAAATTGCAACCTGTACGGAACAGGAGGTTAAAGGTGCTGATGCTCCAAGTAGGGAGATTGTTAGTAAAGCGGCTGGAATGGCGAACCCGGGCACAAGGAGAAGAGAAATGAGGTGCGTTTTAGAAACCTTTCCCCATCACATGGTGTACCCTCTTTTTGTTTTCTCATGCATGTTTTCGATGTAGGAATATTCCCTTGAACCTGGAGATTAGGGACCCATGCGATGGGTACCACGCTGTATTACTTTAATGGGTCTGCGTTTGCTCACCCAACCTAACCAAACCTCTCAGACCCAAGAGTGTCCACCCTTATGTCTCCTCCAGCTGTGGGTCTAGATATGGTCAATCCAGGTTGCATCACAGCCCCTGAACGCATTGTGTAAGAATTTCTCTCTCTTTCACTGTCTTTGTTTAATGGGTTTTTCAAAGTAATTTATTTTTATAATGGGGTTTAGCTGCTTTTCACTGCTGTGTTTATGCCGCTTTACACCCGCTTGACACACTAACAGTGAGATATCAATACATAGGTTTTAAGATTATTACTAGTCAGATATATTCTTGTGCAGTGAATACGGCGTGTTGAATCCAGTTCTCTGAGCAAGGAGTAGGTCTTGTCTATTACATATTGGGTTTATGGAACGGTATCTGAGCTAATTTGAAACCCTTGTTTTATGTATCACCCCACCTCACCTTTCCCGTTAAGCAGCCATAGTGTGTTTTCTGCATGTGTGACTCTGTTCTGTTTTGTAATTCAGTTCAAGTGTAACGGTTTTGACATTCCCTCTATAAGTGATACCTTATGAGAAGTGTCCTTTTCTGTGTGACTTATTTCACTTAGAATCGTCGTACCTAAATCCACTCATCATGCTGCTACTAGCCTTATGACATTGATTTCATGGCTGAGTGATATTCCATTGTACATAAGGACCACAACTTCTTTATCCATTTTTCTCTTTCCTGGGATATTGAAGGTGGAATAAAGTGGAGGTCCTTGTCAACAGAGCAGCCCTCAACTTTGGGGTGCTTGTGTCTTGCTGATTTTTCATTTTCCCAATTTATACCCCCATGAGTGGAAGTGCCCTATGCTCTCTAAGCTGTGTTTTTCAGATGTTTCAGGACACACCGTACACTTCTCCAGAGTGGCTGTTGGCAATTTACATCCCGCCCATCAGTGTAGCAAGGCTCCCATTTCTCCATGGCCTGTCCTGCATTTCTGGTTTTGAGACTTTTTTCAGCATGGCCCTTTTGACCGATGGGTAGCGAGTCTTCTTTGTAGCCCTGATTTGCCTTTCCAGGTTGCTTGGTTGGCCAAAAAGGGCGTATGCGTTTTTTCCTGAATCTATTCAGGAAAAAACGCATACGCCCTTTTTGGCCAAGGGCATCATTGTCAACGTTTTGCCGCTTTTCATGTGCTTTAAAGGCGATTCGAATCTACATCCTGAAATCTGTTTCCTGGAATTCTGCCTTGATTTCAAATCCTCTTCTTTGCCTTCCCTCAATATATTTGTGGACGAGAGTTATCATTTATAACTCTGCAGGTTTGTGAATTGCAGTGCCCTGAATCTCCATTTTACAACTCGCATTTTTGGGAGCTGGCCGCAAAAGCGCAGGATGGCTTCAGGCCCAGTTCTGGTTCCGGGGGGGAGGATGAGCCTGTGGTTAATTCTTCTTCCTGATGGGAAAATAGAGTGACCTGTGCCTGTCCCAACACCAAGAGCTAGTCTCTCACTGGTTCCCCGTCTTCCCATTCATCCTCAGGAAAAATTGCAACCTGTACGGAACAGGAGGTTAAAGGTGCTGATGCTCCAAGTAGGGAGATTGCTAGGAAAGCGGCTGGAATGGCGACACCGGGCACAAGGAGAAGAGAAATGAGGTGCGTTTTAGAAACCTTTCCCCATCACATGGTGTACCATCTTTTTGTTTTCTCATGCATGTTTTCGATGTAGGAAAATGCCCTTGAACCTGGAGATTTGGGACCCATGCGATGGGTACCACGCAGTATTACTTTAAAGGGTCTGCGTTTGCTCACCCAACCTCACCAAACCTCTCAGCCCCAAGAGTGTCCACCCTTATGTCTCATCCAGCTGTGGGTCTAGATATGATCAATCCAGGTTGCATCACAGCCCATGAACGCATTGTGTAAGAATTTCTCTCTCTTTCACTGTCTTGGTTTCATGGGTTTTTCGAAGTAATTTATTTTTATAATGGGGTTTAGCTGCTTTTCACTGCTGTGTTTATGCCGCTTTACACCCACTTGACACACTAACAGAGAGATATCAATACATAGGTTTTAAGATTATTACTAGTCAGATATATTCTTGTGCGGTGAATAGGGCGTGTTGAGTCCAGTTCTCTGAGCAAGGAGTAGGTCTTGTCTATTACATATTGGGTTTATGGAACGGTATCTGAGCTAATTTGAAACCCTTGTTTTATGTATCACCCCACCTCACCTTTCCCGTTAAGCAGCCATAGTGTGTTTTCTGCATGTGTGACTCTGTTCTGTTTTGTAATTCAGTTCAAGTGTAACGCTTTTTACATGCCCTCTATAAGTGATACCTTATGAGAAGTGTCCTTTTCTGTGTGACTTATTTCACTTAAAATCGTCGTACCTAAATCCACTCATCATGCTGCTACTAGCCTTATGACATTGATTTCATGGCTGAGTGATATTCCATTGTACATAAGGACCACAACTTCTTTATCCATTTTTCTCTTTCCTGGGATATTGAAGGTGGAATAAAGTGGAGGTCCTTGTCAACAGAGCAGCCCTCAACTTTGGGGTGCTTGTGTCTTGCTGATTTTTCATTTTCCCAATTTATACCCCCATGAGTGGAAGTGCCCTATGCTCTCTAAGCTGTGTTTTTCAGATGTTTCAGGACACACCGTACACTTCTCCAGAGTGGCTGTTGGCAATTTACATCCCGCCCATCAGTGTAGCAAGGCTCCCATTTCTCCATGGCCTGTCCTGCATTTCTGGTTTTGAGACTTTTTTCAGCATGGCCCTTTTGACCGATGGGTAGCGAGTCTTCTTTGTAGCCCTGATTTGCCTTTCCAGGTTGCTTGGTTGGCCAAAAAGGGCGTATGCGTTTTTTCCTGAATCTATTCAGGAAAAAACGCATACGCCCTTTTTGGCCAAGGGCATCATTGTCAACGTTTTGCCGCTTTTCATGTGCTTTAAAGGCGATTCGAATCTACATCCTGAAATCTGTTTCCTGGAATTCTGCCTTGATTTCAAATCCTCTTCTTTGCCTTCCCTCAATATATTTGTGGACGAGAGTTATCATTTATAACTCTGCAGGTTTGTGAATTGCAGTGCCCTGAATCTCCATTTTACAACTCGCATTTTTGGGAGCTGGCCGCAAAAGCGCAGGATGGCTTCAGGCCCAGTTCTGGTTCCGGGGGGGAGGATGAGCCTGTGGTTAATTCTTCTTCCTGATGGGAAAATAGAGTGACCTGTGCCTGTCCCAACACCAAGAGCTAGTCTCTCACTGGTTCCCCGTCTTCCCATTCATCCTCAGGAAAAATTGCAACCTGTACGGAACAGGAGGTTAAAGGTGCTGATGCTCCAAGTAGGGAGATTGCTAGGAAAGCGGCTGGAATGGCGACACCGGGCACAAGGAGAAGAGAAATGAGGTGCGTTTTAGAAACCTTTCCCCATCACATGGTGTACCATCTTTTTGTTTTCTCATGCATGTTTTCGATGTAGGAAAATGCCCTTGAACCTGGAGATTTGGGACCCATGCGATGGGTACCACGCAGTATTACTTTAAAGGGTCTGCGTTTGCTCACCCAACCTCACCAAACCTCTCAGCCCCAAGAGTGTCCACCCTTATGTCTCATCCAGCTGTGGGTCTAGATATGATCAATCCAGGTTGCATCACAGCCCATGAACGCATTGTGTAAGAATTTCTCTCTCTTTCACTGTCTTGGTTTCATGGGTTTTTCGAAGTAATTTATTTTTATAATGGGGTTTAGCTGCTTTTCACTGCTGTGTTTATGCCGCTTTACACCCACTTGACACACTAACAGAGAGATATCAATACATAGGTTTTAAGATTATTACTAGTCAGATATATTCTTGTGCGGTGAATAGGGCGTGTTGAGTCCAGTTCTCTGAGCAAGGAGTAGGTCTTGTCTATTACATATTGGGTTTATGGAACGGTATCTGAGCTAATTTGAAACCCTTGTTTTATGTATCACCCCACCTCACCTTTCCCGTTAAGCAGCCATAGTGTGTTTTCTGCATGTGTGACTCTGTTCTGTTTTGTAATTCAGTTCAAGTGTAACGCTTTTTACATGCCCTCTATAAGTGATACCTTATGAGAAGTGTCCTTTTCTGTGTGACTTATTTCACTTAGAATCGTCGTACCTAAATCCACTCATCATGCTGCTACTAGCCTTATGACATTGATTTCATGGCTGAGTGATATTCCATTGTACATAAGGACCACAACTTCTTTATCCATTTTTCTCTTTCCTGGGATATTGAAGGTGGAATGAAGTGGAGGTCCTTGTCAACAGAGCAGCCCTAAACTTTGGGGTGCTTGTGTCTTGCTGATTTTTCATTTTCCCAATTTATACCCCCATGAGTGGAAGTGCCCTATGCTCTCTAAGCTGTGTTTTTTAGATGTTTCAGGACACACCGTACACTTCTCCAGAGTGGCTGTTGGCAATTTACATCCCGCCTATCAGTGTACCAAGGCTCCCATTTCTCCATGGCCTGTCCTGCATTTCTGGTTTTGACACGTTTTTCAGCATGGCCCTTTTGACCGAAGGGTAGCAAGTCTTCTTTGTAGCGCTGATTTGCCTTTCCAGGTTGCTTGGTTGGCCAAAAAGGGCGTATGCGTTTTTTCCTGAATATATTCAGGAAAAAACGCATACGCCCTTTTTGGCCAAGGGCATCATTGTCAACGTTTTGCCGCTTTTCATGTGCTTTAAAGGCGATTCGAATCTACCTCCTGAAATCTGTTTCCTGCAATTCTGCCTTGATTTCAAATCCTCTTCTTTGCCTTCCCTCAATATATTTGTGGACGAGAGTTATCATTTATAACTCTGCAGTTTTGTGAATTGCAGTGCCCTGAAGCTCCATTTTACAACTCGCTTTTTTGGGAGCTGGCCGCAAAAGTGCAAGATGGCTTCAGGCCCTGTTCTGGTTCCGGGGGGGGAGGATGAGCCTGTGGTTAATTCTTCTTCCTGATGGGAAAATAGAGTGACCTGTGCCTGTCCCAACACCAAGAGCTAGTCTCTCACTGGTTCCCCGTGTACCCGTTCATCCTCAGGAAAAATTGCAACCTGTACGGAACAGGAGGTTAAAGGTGCTGATGCTCCAAGTAGGGAGATTGCTAGGAAAGCGGCTGGAATGGCGACCCCGGGCACAAGGAGAAGAGAAATGAGGTGCGTTTTAGAAACCTTTCCCCATCACATGGTGTACCATCTTTTTGTTTTCTCATGCATGTTTTCGATGTAGGAAGATGCCCTTGAACCTGGAGATTTGGGACCCATGCGATGGGTACCACGCAGTATTACTTTAAAGGGTCTGCGTTTGCTCACCCAACCTCACCAAACCTCTCAGCCCCAAGAGTGTCCACCCTTATGTCTCATCCAGCTGTGGATCTAGATATGGTCAATCCAGGTTGCATCACAGCCCCTGAACGCATTGTGTAAGAATTTCTCTCTCTTTCACTGTCTTTGTTTCATGGGTTTGTAAAAGTAATTTATTTTTATAATGGGGTTTAGCTGGTTTTCACTGCTGTGTTTATGCCGCTTTACACCCACTTGACACACTAACAGAGAGATATCAATACATAGGTTTTAAGATTATTACTAGTCAGATATATTCTTGTGCGGTGAATAGGGCGTGTTGAGTCCAGTTCTCTGAGCAAGGAGTAGGTCTTGTCTATTACATATTGGGTTTATGGAACGGTATCTGAGCTAATTTGAAACCCTTGTTTTATGTATCACCCCACCTCACCTTTCCCGTTAAGCAGCCATAGTGTGTTTTCTGCATGTGTGACTCTGTTCTGTTTTGTAATTCAGTTCAAGTGTAACGGTTTTGACATTCCCTCTATAAGTGATACCTTATTTGAAGTGTCCTTTTCTGTGTGACTTATTTCACTTAGAATCGTCATACCTAAATCCACTCATCATGCTGCTACTAGCCTTATGACATTGATTTCATGGCTGAGTGATATTCCATTGTACATAAGGACCACAACTTCTTTATCCATTTTTCTCTTTCCTGGGATATTGAAGGTGGAATGAAGTGGAGGTCCTTGTCAACAGAGCAGCCCTAAACTTTGGGGTGCTTGTGTCTTGCTGATTTTTCATTTTCCCAATTTATACCCCCATGAGTGGAAGTGCCCTATGCTCTCTAAGCTGTGTTTTTTAGATGTTTCAGGACACACCGTACACTTCTCCAGAGTGGCTGTTGGCAATTTACATCCCGCCCATCAGTGTAGCAAGGCTCCCATTTCTCCATGGCCTGTCCTGCATTTCTGGTTTTGAGACTTTTTTCAGCATGGCCCTTTTGACCGATGGGTAGCGAGTCTTCTTTGTAGCGCTGATTTGGCTTTCCAGGTTGCTTGGTTGGCCAAAAAGGGCGTATGCGTTTTTTCCTGAATATATTCAGGAAAAAACGCATACGCCCTTTTTGGCCAAGGGCATCATTGTCAACGTTTTGCCGCTTTTCATGTGCTTTAAAGGCGATTCGAATCTACCTCCTGAAATCTGTTTCCTGCAATTCTGCCTTGATTTCAAATCCTCTTCTTTGCCTTCCCTCAATATATTTGTGGACGAGAGTTATCATTTATAACTCTGCAGTTTTGTGAATTGCAGTGCCCTGAAGCTCCATTTTACAACTCGCTTTTTTGGGAGCTGGCCCCAAAAGTGCAAGATGGCTTCAGGCCCTGTTCTGGTTCCGGGGGGGGGAGGATGAGCCTGTGGTTAATTCTTCTTCCTGATGGGAAAATAGAGTGACCTGTGCCTGTCCCAACAACAAGAGCTAGTCTCTCACTGGTTCCCCGTGTACACGTTCATCCTCAGGACAAATTGCAACCTGTACGGAACAGGAGGTTAAAGGTGCTGATGCTCCAAGTAGGGAGATTGCTAGGAAAGCGGCTGGAATGGCGACCCCGGGCACAAGGAGAAGAGAAATGAGGTGCGTTTTAGAAACCTTTCCCCATCACATGGTGTACCATCTTTTTGTTTTCTCATGCATGTTTTCGATGTAGGAAGATGCCCTTGAACCTGGAGATTTGGGACCCATGCGATGGGTACCACGCAGTATTACTTTAAAGGGTCTGCGTTTGCTCACCCAACCTCACCAAACCTCTCAGCCCCAAGAGTGTCCACCCTTATGTCTCATCCAGCTGTGGGTCTAGATATGGTCAATCCAGGTTGCATCACAGCCCCTGAACGCATTGTGTAAGAATTTCTCTCTCTTTCACTGTCTTTGTTTCATGGGTTTTTCGAAGTAATTTATTTTTATAATGGGGTTTAGCTGCTTTTCACTGCTGTGTTTATGCCGCTTTACACCCACTTGACACACAAACAGAGCGATATCAATACATAGGTTTTAAGATTATTACTAGTCAGATATATTCTTGTGCGGTGAATAGGGCGTGTTGAGTCCAGTTCTCTGAGCAAGGAGTAGGTCTTGTCTATTACATATTGGGTTTATGGAACGGTATCTGAGCTAATTTGAAACCCTTGTTTTATGTATCACCCCACCTCACCTTTCCCGTTAAGCAGCCATAGTGTGTTTTCTGCATGTGTGACTCTGTTCTGTTTTGTAATTCAGTTCAAGTGTAACGCTTTTTACATGCCCTCTATAAGTGATACCTTATGAGAAGTGTCCTTTTCTGTGTGACTTATTTCACTTAGAATCGTCATACCTAAATCCACTCATCATGCTGCTACTAGCCTTATGACATTGATTTCATGGCTGAGTGATATTCCATTGTACATAAGGACCACAACTTCTTTATCCATTTTTCTCTTTCCTGGGATATTGAAGGTGGAATGAAGTGGAGGTCCTTGTCAACAGAGCAGCCCTAAACTTTGGGGTGCTTGTGTCTTGCTGATTTTTCATTTTCCCAATTTATACCCCCATGAGTGGAAGTGCCCTATGCTCTCTAAGCTGTGTTTTTTAGATGTTTCAGGACACACCGTACACTTCTCCAGAGTGGCTGTTGGCAATTTACATCCCGCCCATCAGTGTAGCAAGGCTCCCATTTCTCCATGGCCTGTCCTGCATTTCTGGTTTTGAGACTTTTTTCAGCATGGCCCTTTTGACCGATGGGTAGCGAGTCTTCTTTGTAGCGCTGATTTGCCTTTCCAGGTTGCTTGGTTGGCCAAAAAGGGCGTATGCGTTTTTTCCTGAATATATTCAGGAAAAAACGCATACGCCCTTTTTGGCCAAGGGCATCATTGTCAACGTTTTGCCGCTTTTCATGTGCTTTAAAGGCGATTCGAATCTACCTCCTGAAATCTGTTTCCTGCAATTCTGCCTTGATTTCAAATCCTCTTCTTTGCCTTCCCTCAATATATTTGTGGACGAGAGTTATCATTTATAACTCTGCAGGTTTGTGAATTGCAGTGCCCTGAAGCTGCAGTTTACAACTCGCTTTTTTGGGAGCTGGCCGCAAAAGCACTGGATGGCTTCAGGCCCTGTTCTTGTTCCGGGGGGGATGATGAGCCTGTGGTTAATTCTTCTTCCTGATGGGAAAATAGAGTGATCTGTGCCTGTCCCAACAACAAGAGCTAGTCTCTCACTGGTTCCCCGTCTTCCCGTTCATCCTCAGGAAAAATTGCAACCTGTACGGAACAGGAGGTTAAAGGTGCTGATGCTCCAAGTAGGGAGATTGCTAGGAAAGCGGCTGGAATGGCGACCCCGGGCACAAGGAGAAGAGAAATGAGGTGCGTTTTAGAAACCTTTCCCCATCACATGGTGTACCATCTTTTTGTTTTCTCATACATGTTTTCGATGTAGGAAAATGCCCTTGAACCAGGAGATTTGGGACCCATGCGATGGGTACCACGCAGTATTACTTTAAAGGGTCTGCGTTTGCTCACCCAACCTCACCAAACCTCTCAGCCCCAAGAGTGTCCACCCTTATGTCTCATCCAGCTGTGGGTCTAGATATGGTCAATCCAGGTTGCATCACAGCCCCTGAACGCATTGTGTAAGAATTTCTCTCTCTTTCACTGTATTGGTTTCATGGGTTTTTCGAAGTAATTCATTTTTATAATGGGGTTTAGCTGCTTTTCACTGCTGTGTTTATGCCGCTTTACACCCACTTGACACACTAACAGAGAGATATCAATACATAGGTTTTAAGATTATTACTAGTCAGATATATTCTTGTGCGGTGAATAGGGCGTGTTGAGTCCAGTTCTCTGAGCAAGGAGTAGGTCTTGTCTATTACATATTGGGTTTATGGAACGGTATCTGAGCTAATTTGAAACACTTGTTTTATGTATCACCCCACTTCACCTTTCCCGTTAAGCAGCCGTAGTATGTTTTCTGCATGTGTGACTCTGTTCTGTTTTGTAATTCAGTTCAAGTGTAACGCTTTTTACATGCCCTCTATAAGTGATACCTTATGAGAAGTGTCCTTTTCTGTGTGACTTATTTCACTTAGAATCGTCGTACCTAAATCCACTCATCATGCTGCTACTAGCCTTATGACATTGATTTCATGGCTGAGTGATATTCCATTGTACATAAGGACCACAACTTCTTTATCCATTTTTCTCTTTCCTGGGATATTGAAGGTGGAATGAAGTGGAGGTCCTTGTCAACAGAGCAGCCCTAAACTTTGGGGTGCTTGTGTCTTGCTGATTTTTCATTTTCCCAATTTATACCCCCATGAGTGGAAGTGCCCTATGCTCTCTAAGCTGTGTTTTTTAGATGTTTCAGGACACACCGTACACTTCTCCAGAGTGGCTGTTGGCAATTTACATCCCGCCCATCAGTGTAGCAAGGCTCCCATTTCTCCATGGCCTGTCCTGCATTTCTGGTTTTGAGACTTTTTTTCAGCATGGCCCTTTTGACCGATGGGTAGCGAGTCTTCTTTGTAGCGCTGATTTGCCTTTCCAGGTTGCTTGGTTGGCCAAAAAGGGCGTATGCGTTTTTTCCTGAATATATTCAGGAAAAAACGCATACGCCCTTTTTGGCCAAGGGCATCATTGTCAACGTTTTGCCGCTTTTCATGTGCTTTAAAGGCGATTCGAATCTACCTCCTGAAATCTGTTTCCTGCAATTCTGCCTTGATTTCAAATCCTCTTCTTTGCCTTCCCTCAATATATTTGTGGACGAGAGTTATCATTTATAACTCTGCAGTTTTGTGAATTGCAGTGCCCTGAAGCTCCATTTTACAACTCGCTTTTTTGGGAGCTGGCCGCAAAAGTGCAAGATGGCTTCAGGCCCTGTTCTGGTTCCGGGGGGGGAGGATGAGCCTGTGGTTAATTCTTCTTCCTGATGGGAAAATAGAGTGACCTGTGCCTGTCCCAACAACAAGAGCTAGTCTCTCACTGGTTCCCCGTGTACACGTTCATCCTCAGGACAAATTGCAACCTGTACGGAACAGGAGGTTAAAGGTGCTGATGCTCCAAGTAGGGAGATTGCTAGGAAAGCGGCTGGAATGGCGACCCCGGGCACAAGGAGAAGAGAAATGAGGTGCGTTTTAGAAACCTTTCCCCATCACATGGTGTACCATCTTTTTGTTTTCTCATGCATGTTTTCGATGTAGGAAGATGCCCTTGAACCTGGAGATTTGGGACCCATGCGATGGGTACCACGCAGTATTACTTTAAAGGGTCTGCGTTTGCTCACCCAACCTCACCAAACCTCTCAGCCCCAAGAGTGTCCACCCTTATGTCTCATCCAGCTGTGGGTCTAGATATGGTCAATCCAGGTTGCATCACAGCCCCTGAACGCATTGTGTAAGAATTTCTCTCTCTTTCACTGTCTTTGTTTCATGGGTTTTTCGAAGTAATTTATTTTTATAATGGGGTTTAGCTGCTTTTCACTGCTGTGTTTATGCCGCTTTACACCCACTTGACACACAAACAGAGCGATATCAATACATAGGTTTTAAGATTATTACTAGTCAGATATATTCTTGTGCGGTGAATAGGGCGTGTTGAGTCCAGTTCTCTGAGCAAGGAGTAGGTCTTGTCTATTACATATTGGGTTTATGGAACGGTATCTGAGCTAATTTGAAACCCTTGTTTTATGTATCACCCCACCTCACCTTTCCCGTTAAGCAGCCATAGTGTGTTTTCTGCATGTGTGACTCTGTTCTGTTTTGTAATTCAGTTCAAGTGTAACGCTTTTTACATGCCCTCTATAAGTGATACCTTATGAGAAGTGTCCTTTTCTGTGTGACTTATTTCACTTAGAATCGTCATACCTATATCCACTCATCATGCTGCTACTAGCCTTATGACATTGATTTCATGGCTGAGTGATATTCCATTGTACATAAGGACCACAACTTCTTTATCCATTTTTCTCTTTCCTGGGATATTGAAGGTGGAATGAAGTGGAGGTCCTTGTCAACAGAGCAGCCCTAAACTTTGGGGTGCTTGTGTCTTGCTGATTTTTCATTTTCCCAATTTATACCCCCATGAGTGGAAGTGCCCTATGCTCTCTAAGCTGTGTTTTTTAGATGTTTCAGGACACACCGTACACTTCTCCAGAGTGGCTGTTGGCAATTTACATCCCGCCCATCAGTGTAGCAAGGCTCCCATTTCTCCATGGCCTGTCCTGCATTTCTGGTTTTGAGACTTTTTTCAGCATGGCCCTTTTGACCGATGGGTAGCGAGTCTTCTTTGTAGCGCTGATTTGCCTTTCCAGGTTGCTTGGTTGGCCAAAAAGGGCGTATGCGTTTTTTCCTGAATATATTCAGGAAAAAACGCATACGCCCTTTTTGGCCAAGGGCATCATTGTCAACGTTTTGCCGCTTTTCATGTGCTTTAAAGGCGATTCGAATCTACCTCCTGAAATCTGTTTCCTGCAATTCTGCCTTGATTTCAAATCCTCTTCTTTGCCTTCCCTCAATATATTTGTGGACGAGAGTTATCATTTATAACTCTGCAGGTTTGTGAATTGCAGTGCCCTGAAGCTCCAGTTTACAACTCGCTTTTTTGGGAGCTGGCCGCAAAAGCACTGGATGGCTTCAGGCCCTGTTCTTGTTCCGGGGGGGATGATGAGCCTGTGGTTAATTCTTCTTCCTGATGGGAAAATAGAGTGATCTGTGCCTGTCCCAACAACAAGAGCTAGTCTCTCACTGGTTCCCCGTCTTCCCGTTCATCCTCAGGAAAAATTGCAACCTGTACGGAACAGGAGGTTAAAGGTGCTGATGCTCCAAGTAGGGAGATTGCTAGGAAAGCGGCTGGAATGGCGACCCCGGGCACAAGGAGAAGAGAAATGAGGTGCGTTTTAGAAACCTTTCCCCATCACATGGTGTACCATCTTTTTGTTTTCTCATACATGTTTTCGATGTAGGAAAATGCCCTTGAACCAGGAGATTTGGGACCCATGCGATGGGTACCACGCAGTATTACTTTAAAGGGTCTGCGTTTGCTCACCCAACCTCACCAAACCTCTCAGCCCCAAGAGTGTCCACCCTTATGTCTCATCCAGCTGTGGGTCTAGATATGGTCAATCCAGGTTGCATCACAGCCCCTGAACGCATTGTGTAAGAATTTCTCTCTCTTTCACTGTATTGGTTTCATGGGTTTTTCGAAGTAATTCATTTTTATAATGGGGTTTAGCTGCTTTTCACTGCTGTGTTTATGCCGCTTTACACCCACTTGACACACTAACAGAGAGATATCAATACATAGGTTTTAAGATTATTACTAGTCAGATATATTCTTGTGCGGTGAATAGGGCGTGTTGAGTCCAGTTCTCTGAGCAAGGAGTAGGTCTTGTCTATTACATATTGGGTTTATGGAACGGTATCTGAGCTAATTTGAAACCCTTGTTTTATGTATCACCCCACTTCACCTTTCCCGTTAAGCAGCCGTAGTATGTTTTCTGCATGTGTGACTCTGTTCTGTTTTGTAATTCAGTTCAAGTGTAACGCTTTTTACATGCCCTCTATAAGTGATACCTTATGAGAAGTGTCCTTTTCTGTGTGACTTATTTCACTTAGAATCGTCGTACCTAAATCCACTCATCATGCTGCTACTAGCCTTATGACATTGATTTCATGGCTGAGTGATATTCCATTGTACATAAGGACCACAACTTCTTTATCCATTTTTCTCTTTCCTGGGATATTGAAGGTGGAATGAAGTGGAGGTCCTTGTCAACAGAGCAGCCCTAAACTTTGGGGTGCTTGTGTCTTGCTGATTTTTCATTTTCCCAATTTATACCCCCATGAGTGGAAGTGCCCTATGCTCTCTAAGCTGTGTTTTTTAGATGTTTCAGGACACACCGTACACTTCTCCAGAGTGGCTGTTGGCAATTTACATCCCGCCTATCAGTGTACCAAGGCTCCCATTTCTCCATGGCCTGTCCTGCATTTCTGGTTTTGACACGTTTTTCAGCATGGCCCTTTTGACCGAAGGGTAGCAAGTCTTCTTTGTAGCGCTGATTTGCCTTTCCAGGTTGCTTGGTTGGCCAAAAAGGGCGTATGCGTTTTTTCCTGAATATATTCAGGAAAAAACGCATACGCCCTTTTTGGCCAAGGGCATCATTGTCAACGTTTTGCCGCTTTTCATGTGCTTTAAAGGCGATTCGAATCTACCTCCTGAAATCTGTTTCCTGCAATTCTGCCTTGATTTCAAATCCTCTTCTTTGCCTTCCCTCAATATATTTGTGGACGAGAGTTATCATTTATAACTCTGCAGTTTTGTGAATTGCAGTGCCCTGAAGCTCCATTTTACAACTCGCTTTTTTGGGAGCTGGCCGCAAAAGTGCAAGATGGCTTCAGGCCCTGTTCTGGTTCCGGGGGGGGAGGATGAGCCTGTGGTTAATTCTTCTTCCTGATGGGAAAATAGAGTGACCTGTGCCTGTCCCAACACCAAGAGCTAGTCTCTCACTGGTTCCCCGTCTTCCCGTTCATCCTCAGGACAAATTGCAACCTGTACGGAACAGGAGGTTAAATGTGCTGATGCTCCAAGTAGGGAGATTGCTAGTGAAGCGGCTGGAATGGCGAACCCGTGCACAAGGAGATGAGAAATGAGGTGCGTTTTAGAAATCTTTCCCCATCACACGGTGTACCATCTTCTGGGATTCTCATGCATGTTTTCGATGTAGGAAGATGCCCTTGAACCTGGAGATTTGGGTCCCATGGGATGGGTACCACGCATTATTACTTTAAAGGGTCTGCGTTTGCTCACCCAACCTCACCAAACCTATCAGCCCCAAGAGTGTCCACCCTTATGTCTCATCCAGCTGTGGGTCTAGATATGGTCAATCCAGGTTGCATCACAGCCCCTGAACGCATTGTGTAAGAATTTCTCTCTCTTTCACTGTCTTTGTTTCATGGGTGTTTCAAAGTAATTTATTTTTATAATGGGGTTTAGCTGCTTTTCACTGCTGTGTTTATGCTGCTTTACACCCACTTGACACACTAACAGAGAGATATCAATACATAAGTTTTAAGATTATTACTAGTCAGATATATTCTTGTGCGGTGAATAGGGCGTGTTGAGTCCAGTTCTCTGAGCAAGGAGTAGGTCTTCTCTATTACATATTGGGTTTATGGAACGGTATCTGAGCTAATTTGAAACCCTTGTTTTATGTATCACCCCACCTCACCTTTCCCGTTAAGCAGCCATAGTGTGTTTTCTGCATGTGTGACTCTGTTCTGTTTTGTAATTCAGTTCAAGTGTAACGCTTTTTACATGCCCTCTATAAGTGATACCTTATGAGAAGTGTCCTTTTCTGTGTGACTTATTTCACTTAGAATCGTCGTACCTAAATCCACTCATCATGCTGCTACTAGCCTTATGACATTGATTTCATGGCTGAGTGATATTCCATTGTACATAAGGACCACAACTTCTTTATCCATTTTTCTCTTTCCTGGGATATTGAAGGTGGAATGCAGTGGAGGTCCTTGTCAACAGAGCAGCCCTAAACTTTGGGGTGCTTGTGTCTTGCTGATTTTTCATTTTCCCAATTTATACCCCCATGAGTGGAAGTGCCCTATGCTCTCTAAGCTGTGTTTTTTAGATGTTTCAGGACACACCGTACACTTCTCCAGAGTGGCTGTTGGCAATTTACATCCCGCCTATCAGTGTAGCAAGGCTCCCATTTCTCCATGGCCTGTCCTGCATTGCTGGTTTTGAGACTTTTTTCAGCATGGCCCTTTTGACCGAAGGGTAGCGAGTGTTCTTTGTAGCGCTGATTTGCCTTTCCAGGTTGCTTGGTTGGCCAAAAAGGGCGTATGCGTTTTTTCCTGAATATATTCAGGAAAAAACGCATACGCCCTTTTTGGCCAAGGGCATCATTGTCAACGTTTTGCCACTTTTCATGTGCTTTAAAGGCGATTCGAATCTACCTCCTGAAATCTGTTTCCTGCGATTCTGCCTTGATTTCAAATCCTCTTCTTTGCCTTCCCTCAATATATTTGTGGACGAGAGTTATCATTTATAACTCTGCAGTTTTGTGAATTGCAGTGCCCTGAAGCTCCATTTTACAACTCGCTTTTTTGGGAGCTGGCCGCAAAAGTGCAAGATTGCTTCAGGCCCTGTTCTGGTTCGGGGTGGGGAGGATGAGCCTGTGGTTAATTCTTCTTCCTGATGGGAAAATAGAGTGACCTGTGCCTGTCCCAACACCAAGAGCTAGTCTCTCACTGGTTCCCCGTTTTCCCGTTCATCCTCAGGACAAATTGCAACCTGTACGGAACAGGAGGTTAAATGTGCTGATGCTCCAAGTAGGGAGATTGCTAGTGAAGCGGCTGGAATGGCGAACCCAGGCACAAGGAGATGAGAAATGAGGTGCGTTTTAGAAATCTTTCCCCATCACATGGTGTACCATCTTCTGGGATTCTCATGCATGTTTTTGATGTAGGAAGATGCCCTTGAACCTGGAGATTTGGGTCCCATGGGATGGGTACCACGCATTATTACTTTAAAGGGTCTGCGTTTGCTCACCCAACCTCACCAAACCTATCAGCCCCAAGAGTGTCCACCCTTATGTCTCATCCAGCTGTGGGTCTAGATATGGTCAATCCAGGTTGCATCACAGCCCCTGAACGCATTGTGTAAGAATTTCTCTCTCTTTCACTGTCTTTGTTTCATGGGTGTTTCAAAGTAATTTATTTTTATAATGGGGTTTAGCTGCTTTTCACTGCTGTGTTTATGCCGCTTTACACCCACTTGACACACTAACAGAGAGATATCAATACATAGGTTTTAAGATTATTACTAGTCAGATATATTCTTGTGCGGTGAATAGGGTGTGTTGAGTCCAGTTCTCTGAGCAAGGAGTAGGTCTTGTCTATTACATATTGGGTTTATGGAACGGTATCTGAGCTAATTTGAAACCCTTGTTTTATGTATCACCCCACCTCACCTTTCCCGTTAAGCAGCCATAGTGTGTTTTCTGCATGTGTGACTCTGTTCTGTTTTGTATTTCACTTCAAGTGTAACGCTTTTGACATTCCCTCTATAAGTGATACCTTATGAGAAGTGTCCTTTTCTCTGTGACTTATTTCACTTAGAATCGTCGTACCTAAATCCACTCATCATGCTGCTACTAGCCTTATGACATTGATTTCATGGCTGAGTGATATTCCATTGTACATAAGGACCACAACTTCTTTATCCATTTTTCTCTTTCCTGGGATATTGAAGGTGGAATGAAGTGGAGGTCCTTGTCAACAGAGCAGCCCTAAACTTTGGGGTGCTTGTGTCTTGCTGATTTTTCATTTTCCCAATTTATACCCCCATGAGTGGAAGTGCCCTATGCTCTCTAAGCTGTGTTTTTTAGATGTTTCAGGACACACCGTACACTTCTCCAGAGTGGCTGTTGGCAATTTACATCCCGCCCATCAGTGTAGCAAGGCTCCCATTTCTCCATGGCCTGTCCTGCATTTCTGGTTTTGAGACTTTTTTCAGCATGGCCCTTTTGACCAATGGGTAGCGAGTCTTCTTTGTAGCGCTGATTTGCCTTTCCAGGTTGCTTGGTTGGCCAAAAAGGGCGTATGCGTTTTTTCCTGAATATATTCAGGAAAAAACGCATACGCCCTTTTTGGCCAAGGGCATCATTGTCAACGATTTGCCGCTTTTCATGTGCTTTAAAGGCGATTCGAATCTACCTCCTGAAATCTGTTTCCTGCAATTCTGCCTTGATTTCAAATCCTCTTCTTTGCCTTCCCTCAATATATTTGTGGACGAGAGTTATCATTTATAACTCTGCAGGTTTGTGAATTGCAGTGCCCTGAATCTCCATTTTACAACTCGCATTTTTGGGAGCTGGCCGCAAAAGCGCAGGATGGCTTCAGGCCCTGTTCTGGTTCCGGGGGGGAGGATGAGCCTGTGGTTAATTCTTCTTCCTGATGGGAAAATAGAGTGACCTGTGCCTGTCCCAACACCAAGAGCTAGTCTCTCACTGGTTCTCCGTGTACCCGTTCATCCTCAGGACAAATTGCAACCTGTACGGAACAGGAGGTTAAAGGTGCTGATGCTCCAAGTAGGGAGATTGCTAGTGAAGCGGCTGGAATGGCGAACCCGGGCACAAGGAGAAGAGAAATGAGGTGCGTTTTAGAAACCTTTCCCCATCACATGGTGTACCATCTTTTTGTTTTCTCATGCATGTTTTCGATGTAGGAAGATGCCCTTGAACCTGGAGATTTGGGACCCATGCGATGGGTACCACGCAGTATTACTTTAAAGGGTCTGCGTTTGCTCACCCAACCTCACCAAACCTCTCAGCCCCAAGAGTGTCCACCCTTATGTCTCATCCAGCTGTGGGTCTAGATATGGTCAATGCAGGTTGCATCACAGCCCCTGAACGCATTGTGTAAGAATTTCTCTCTCTTTCACTGTCTTGGTTTCATGGGTTTTTCGAAGTAATTTATTTTTATAATGGGGTTTAGCTGCTTTTCACTGCTGTGTTTATGCCGCTTTACACCCACTTGACACACTAACAGAGAGATATCAATACATAGGTTTTAAGATTATTACTAGTCAGATATATTCTTGTGCGGTGAATAGGGCGTGTTGAGTCCAGTTCTCTGAGCAAGGAGTAGGTCTTGTCTATTACATATTGGGTTTATGGAACGGTATCTGAGCTAATTTGAAACCCTTGTTTTATGTATCACCCCACCTCACCTTTCCCGTTAAGCAGCCATAGTGTGTTTTCTGCATGTGTGACTCTGTTCTGTTTTGTAATTCAGTTCAAGTGTAACGGTTTTGACATTCCCTCTATAAGTGATACCTTATGAGAAGTGTCCTTTTCTGTGTGACTTATTTCACTTAGAATCGTCGTACCTAAATCCACTCATCATGCTGCTACTAGCCTTATGACATTGATTTCATGGCTGAGTGATATTCCATTGTACATAAGGACCACAACTTCTTTATCCATTTTTCTCTTTCCTGGGATATTGAAGGTGGAATGAAGTGGAGGTCCTTGTCAACAGAGCAGCCCTAAACTTTGGGGTGCTTGTGTCTTGCTGATTTTTCATTTTCCCAATTTATACCCCCATGAGTGGAAGTGCCCTATGCTCTCTAAGCTGTGTTTTTTAGATGTTTCAGGACACACCGTACACTTCTCCAGAGTGGCTGTTGGCAATTTACATCCCGCCCATCAGTGTAGCAAGGCTCCTATTTCTCCATGGCCTGTCCTGCATTTCTGGTTTTGACACGTTTTTCAGCATGGCCCTTTTGACCGAAGGGTAGCGAGTCTTCTTTGTAGCGCTGATTTGCCTTTCCAGGTTGCTTGGTTGGCCAAAAAGGGCGTATGCGTTTTTTCCTGAATATATTCAGGAAAAAACGCATACGCCCTTTTTGGCCAAGGGCATCATTGTCAACGTTTTGCAGCTTTTCATGTGCTTTAAGGCAATTCAAATCTACCTCCTGAAATCTGTTTCCTGCAATTCTGCCTTGATTTCAAATCCTCTTCTTTGCCTTCCCTCAATATATTTGTGGACGAGAGTTATCATTTATAACTCTGCAGGTTTGTGAATTAGAGTGCCCTGAAGCTCCATTTTACAACTCGCTTTTTTGGGAGCTGGGCGCAAAAGTGCAAGATGGCCTCAGGCCCTGTTCTGGTTCCAGGGGGGGAGGATGAACCTGTGGTTAATTCTTCTTCCTGATGGGAAAATAGAGTGACCTGTGCCTGTCCCAACACCAAGAGCTAGTCTCTCACTGGTTCCCCGTCTTCCCGTTCATCCTCAGGACAAATTGCAACCTGTACGGAACAGGAGGTTAAATGTGCTGATGTTCCAAGTAGGGAGATTGCTAGCGAAGCGGCTGGAATGGCGAACCCGGGCACAAGGAGATGAGAAATGAGGTGCGTTTTAGAAATCTTTCCCCATCACACGGTGTACCATCTTCTGGGATTCTCATGCATGTTTTCGATGTAGGAAGATGCCCTTGAACCTGGAGATTTGGGTCCCATGGGATGGGTACCACGCAGTATTACTTTAAAGGGTCTGCGTTTGCTCACCCAACCTCACCAAAGCTCTCAGCCCCAAGAGTGTCCACCCTTATGTCTCATCCAGCTGTGGGTCTAGATATGGTCAATCCAGGTTGCATCACAGCCCCTGAACGCATTGTGTAAGAATTTCTCTCTCTTTCACTGTCTTGGTTTCATGGGTTTGTAAAAGTAATTTATTTTTATAATGGGGTTTAGCTGCTTTTCACTGCTGTGTTTATGCCGCTTTACACCCATTTGACACACTAACAGAGAGATATCAATACATAGGTTTTAAGATTATTACTAGTCAGATATATTCTTGTGCGGTGAATAGGGTTTGTTGAGTCTAGTTCTCTGAGCAAGGAGTAGATCTTGTCTATTACATATTGGGTTTATGGAACGGTATCTGAGCTAATTTGAAACCCTTGTTTTATGTATCACCCCACCTCACCTTTCCCGTTAAGCAGCCATAGTGTGTTTTCTGCATGTGTGACTCTGTTCTGTTTTGTAATTCAGTTCAAGTGTAACGGTTTTGACATTCCCTCTATAAGTGATACCTTATGAGAAGTGTCCTTTTCTGTGTGACTTATTTCACTTAGAATCGTCGTACCTAAATCCACTCATCATGCTGCTACTAGCCTTATGATATTGATTTCATGGCTGAGTGATATTCCATTGTACATAAGGACCACAACTTCTTTATCCATTTTTCCCTTTCCAGGGATATAGAAGGTGGAATGAAGTGGAGGTCCTTGTCAACAGAGCAGCCCTAAACTTTGGGGTGCTTGTGTCTTGCTGATTTTTCATTTTCCCAATTTATACCCCCATGAGTGGAAGTGCCCTATGCTCTCTAAGCTGTGTTTTTTAGATGTTTCAGGACACACCGTACACTTCTCCAGAGTGGCTGTTGGCAATTTACATCCCGCCCATCAGTGTAGCAAGGCTCCCATTTCTCCATGGCCTGTCCTGCATTTCTGGTTTTGACACGTTTTTCAGCATGGCCCTTTTGACCGAAGGGTAGCGAGTCTTCTTTGTAGCGCTGATTTGCCTTTCCAGGTTGCTTGGTTGGCCAAAAAGGGCGTATGCGTTTTTTCCTGAATATATTCAGGAAAAAACGCATACGCCCTTTTTGACCAAGGGCATCATTGTCAACGTTTTGCCGCTTTTCATGTGCTTTAAAGGCGATTCGAATCTACCTCCTGAAATCTGTTTCCTGCAATTCTGCCTTGATTTCAAATCCTCTTCTTTGCCTTCCCTCAATATATTTGTGGACGAGAGTTATCATTTATAACTCTGCAGGTTTGTGAATTGCAGTGCCCTGAAGCTCCACTTTACAACTCGCTTTTTTGGGAGCTGGCCGCAAAAGCACTGGATGGCTTCAGGCACTGTTCTGGTTCCGGGGGAGGGAGGATGAGCCTGTGGTTAATTCTTCTTCCTGATGGGAAAATAGAGTGACCTGTGCCTGTCCCAACACCAAGAGCTAGTCTCTCACTGGTTCCCCGTGTACCCGTTCATCCTCAGGAGAAATTGCAACCTGTACGGAACAGGAGGTTAAAGGTGCTGATGCTCCAAGTAGGGAGATTGTTAGTAAAGCGGCTGGAATGGCGAAACCAGGCACAAGGAGAAGAGAAATGAGGTGCGTTTTAGAAACCTTTCCCCATCACATGGTGTACCCTCTTTTTGTTTTCTCATGCATGTTTTCGATGTAGGAATATGCCCTTGAACCTGGAGATGTGGGTCCCATGGGATGGGTACCACGCAGTATTACTTTAAAGGGTCTGCGTTTGCTCACCCAACCTCACCAAAGCTCTCAGCCCCAAGAGTGTCCACCCTTATGTCTCATCCAGCTGTGGGTCTAGATATGGTCAATCCAGGTTGCATCACAGCCCCTGAACACATTGTGTAAGAATTTCTCTCTCTTTCACTGTCTTGGTTTCATGGGTTTTTCAAAGTAATTTATTTTTATAATGGGGTTTAGCTGCTTTTCACTGCTGTGTTTATGCCGCTTTACACCCACTTGACACACTAACAGAGAGATATCAATACATAGGTTTTAAGATTATTACTAGTGAGATATATTCTTGTGCGTTGAATAGGGTTTGTTGAGTCTAGTTCTCTGAGCAAGGAGTAGGTCTTGTCTATTACATATTGGGTTTATGGAACGGTATCTGAGCTAATTTGAAACCCTTGTTTTATGTATCACCCCACCTCACCTTTCCCGTTAAGCAGCCATAGTGTGTTTTCTGCATGTGTGACTCTGTTCTGTTTTGTAATTCAGTTCAAGTGTAACGGTTTTGACATTCCCTCTATAAGTGATACCTTATGAGAAGTGTCCTTTTCTGTGTGACTTATTTCACTTAGAATCGTCGTACCTAAATCCACTCATCATGCTGCTACTAGCCTTATGACATTGATTTCATGGCTGAGTGATATTCCATTGTACATAAGGACCACAACTTCTTTATCCATTTTTCTCTTTCCTGGGATATTGAAGGTGGAATGAAGTGGAGGTCCTTGTCAACAGAGCAGCCCTCAACTTTGGGGTGCTTGTGTCTTGCTGATTTTTCATTTTCCCAATTTATACCCCCATGAGTGGAAGTGCCCTATGCTCTCTAAGCTGTGTTTTTCAGATGTTTCAGGACACACCGTACACTTCTCCAGAGTGGCTGTTGGCAATTTACATCCCGCCCATCAGTGTAGCAAGGCTCCCATTTCTCCATGGCCTGTCCTGCATTTCTGGTTTTGAGACTTTTTTCAGCATGGCCCTTTTGACCGATGGGTAGCGAGTCTTCTTTGTAGCCCTGATTTGCCTTCCCAGGTTGCTTGGTTGGCCAAAAAGGGCGTATGCGTTTTTTCCTGAATATATTCAGGAAAAAACGCATACGCCCTTTTTGGCCAAGGGCATCATTGTCAACGTTTTGCCGCTTTTCATGTGCTTTAAAGGCGATTCGAATCTACCTCCTGAAATCTGTTTCCTGCAATTCTGCGTTGATTTCAAATCCTCTTCTTTGCCTTCCCTCAATATATTTGTGGACGAGAGTTATCATTTATAACTCTGCAGGTTTGTGAATTGCAGTGCCCTGAATCTCCATTTTACAACTCGCATTTTTGGGAGCTGGCCGCAAAAGCGCAGGATGGCTTCAGGCCCTGTTCTGGTTCCGGGGGGGAGGATGAGCCTGTGGTTAATTCTTCTTCCTGATGGGAAAATAGAGTGACCTGTGCCTGTCCCAACACCAAGAGCTAGTCTCTCACTGGTTCCCCGTGTACCCGTTCATCCTCAGGACAAATTGCAACCTGTACGGAACAGGAGGTTAAAGGTGCTGATGCTCCAAGTAGGGAGATTGTTAGTAAAGCGGCTGGAATGGCGAACCCGGGCACAAGGAGAAGAGAAATGAGGTGCGTTTTAGAAACCTTTCCCCATCACATGGTGTACCATCTTTTTGTTTTCTCATGCATGTTTTCGATGTAGGAAGATGCCCTTGAACCTGGAGATTTGGGACCCATGCGATGGGTACCACGCAGTATTACTTTAAAGGGTCGGCGTTTGCTCACCCAACCTCACCAAACCTCTCAGCCCCAAGAGTGTCCACCCTTATGTCTCCTCCAGCTGTGGGTCTAGATATGGTCAATCCAGGTTGCATCACAGCACCTGAACGCATTGTGTAAGAATTTCTCTCTCTTTCACTGTCTTTGTTTCATGGGTTTTTCGAAGTAATTTATTTTTATAATGCGGTTTAGCTGCTTTTCACTGCTGTGTTTATGCCGCTTTACACCCACTTGACACACTAACAGAGAGATATCAATACATAGGTTTTAAGATTATTACTAGTCAGATATATTCTTGTGCGGTGAATAGGGCGTGTTGAGTCCAGTTCTCTGAGCAAGGAGTAGGTCTTGTCTATTACATATTGGGTTTATGGAACGGTATCTGAGCTAATTTGAAACCCTTGTTTTATGTATCACCCCACCTCACCTTTCCCGTTAAGCAGCCATAGTGTGTTTTCTGCATGTGTGACTCTGTTCTGTTTTGTAATTCAGTTCAAGTGTAACGGTTTTGACATTCCCTCTATAAGTGATACCTTATGAGAAGTGTCCTTTTCTGTGTGACTTATTTCACTTAGAATCGTCGTACCTAAATCCACTCATCATGCTGCTACTAGCCTTATGACATTGATTTCATGGCTGAGTGATATTCCATTGTACATAAGGACCACAACTTCTTTATCCATTTTTCTCTTTCCTGGGATATTGAAGGTGGAATGAAGTGGAGGTCCTTGTCAACAGAGCAGCCCTAAACTTTGGGGTGCTTTTGTCTTGCTGATTTTTCATTTTCCCAATTTATACCCCCATGAGTGGAAGTGCCCTATGCTCTCTAAGCTGTGTTTTTTAGATGTTTCAGGACACACCGTACACTTCTCCAGAGTGGCTGTCGGCAATTTACATCCCGCCCATCAGTGTAGCAAGGCTCCCATTTCTCCATGGCCTTTCCTGCATTTCTGCTTTTGACACGTTTTTCAGCATGGCCCTTTTGACCGAAGGGTAGCGAGTCTTCTTTGTAGCGCTGATTTGCCTTTCCAGGTTGCTTGGTTGGCCAAAAAGGGCGTATGCGTTTTTTCCTGAATATATTCAGGAAAAAACGCATACGCCCTTTTTGGCCAAGGGCATCATTGTCAACGTTTTGCCGCTTTTCATCTGCTTTAAAGGCGATTCGAATCTACCTCCTGAAATCTGTTTCCTGCAATTCTGCCTTGATTTCAAATCCTCTTCTTTGCCTTCCCTCAATATATTTGTGGACGAGAGTTATCATTTATAACTCTGCAGGTTTGTGAATTGCAGTGCCCTGAAGCTCCATTTTACAACTCGCTTTTTTGAGAGCTGGCCGCAAAAGTGCAAGATGCCTTCAGGCCCTGTTCTGGTTCCGTGGGGGTAGGATGAGCCTGTGGTTAATTCTTCTTCCTGATGGAAAAATAGAGTGACCTGTGCCTGTCCCAACACCAAGAGCTAGTCTCTCACTGGTTCCCCGTGTACCCGTTCATCCTCAGGACAAATTGCAACCTGTACGGAACAGGAGGTTAAAGGTGCTGATGCTCCAAGTAGGGAGATTGTTAGTAAAGCGGCTGGAATGGCGAACCCGGGCACAAGGAGAAGAGAAATGAGGTGCGTTTTAGAAACCTTTCCCCATCACATGGTGTACCCTCTTTTTGTTTTCTCATGCATGTTTTCGATGTAGGAATATTCCCTTGAACCTGGAGATTAGGGACCCATGCGATGGGTACCACGCAGTATTACTTTAATGGGTCTGCGTTTGCTCACCCAACCTAACCAAACCTCTCAGACCCAAGAGTGTCCACCCTTATGTCTCCTCCAGCTGTGGGTCTAGATATGGTCAATCCAGGTTGCATCACAGCCCCTGAACGCATTGTGTAAGAATTTCTCTCTCTTTCACTGTCTTTGTTTAATGGGTTTTTCAAAGTAATTTATTTTTATAATGGGGTTTAGCTGCTTTTCACTGCTGTGTTTATGCCGCTTTACACCCGCTTGACACACTAACAGTGAGATAGCAATACATAGGTTTTAAGATTATTACTAGTCAGATATATTCTTGTGCAGTGAATACGGCGTGTTGAATCCAGTTCTCTGAGCAAGGAGTAGGTCTTGTCTATTACATATTGGGTTTATGGAACGGTATCTGAGCTAATTTGAAACCCTTGTTTTATGTATCACCCCACCTCACCTTTCCCGTTAAGCAGCCATAGTGTGTTTTCTGCATGTGTGACTCTGTTCTGTTTTGTAATTCAGTTCAAGTGTAACGGTTTTTACATTCCCTCTATCAGTGATACCTTATGAGAAGTGTCCTTTTCTGTGTGACTTATTTCACTTAGAATCGTCGTACCTAAATCCACTCATCATGCTGCTACTAGCCTTATGACATTGATTTCATGGCTGAGTGATATTCCATTGTACATAAGGACCACAACTTCTTTATCCATTTTTCTCTTTCCTGGGATATTGAAGGTGGAATAAAGTGGAGGTCCTTGTCAACAGAGCAGCCCTCAACTTTGGGGTGCTTGTGTCTTGCTGATTTTTCATTTTCCCAATTTATACCCCCATGAGTGGAAGTGCCCTATGCTCTCTAAGCTGTGTTTTTCAGATGTTTCAGGACACACCGTACACTTCTCCAGAGTGGCTGTTGGCAATTTACATCCCGCCCATCAGTGTAGCAAGGCTCCCATTTCTCCATGGCCTGTCCTGCATTTCTGGTTTTGAGACTTTTTTCAGCATGGCCCTTTTGACCGATGGGTAGCGAGTCTTCTTTGTAGCCCTGATTTGCCTTTCCAGGTTGCTTGGTTGGCCAAAAAGGGCGTATGCGTTTTTTCCTGAATCTATTCAGGAAAAAACGCATACGCCCTTTTTGGCCAAGGGCATCATTGTCAACGTTTTGCCGCTTTTCATGTGCTTTAAAGGCGATTCGAATCTACCTCCTGAAATCTGTTTCCTGGAATTCTGCCTTGATTTCAAATCCTCTTCTTTGCCTTCCCTCAATATATTTGTGGACGAGAGTTATCATTTATAACTCTGCAGGTTTGTGAATTGCAGTGCCCTGAATCTCCATTTTACAACTCGCATTTTTGGGAGCTGGCCGCAAAAGCGCAGGATGGCTTCAGGCCCAGTTCTGGTTCCTGGGGGGAGGATGAGCCTGTGGTTAATTCTTCTTCCTGATGGGAAAATAGAGTGACCTGTGCCTGTCCCAACACCAAGAGCTAGTCTCTCACTGGTTCCCCGTGTACCCGTTCATCCTCAGGACAAATTGCAACCTGTACAGAACAGGAGGTTAAAGGTGCTGATGCTCCAAGTAGGGAGATTGTTAGTAAAGCGGCTGGAATGGCGATCCCGGGCACAAGGAGAAGAGAAATGAGGTGCGTTTTAGAAACCTTTCCCCATCACATGGTGTACCATCTTTTTGTTTTCTCATGCATGTTTTCAATGTAGGAAGATGCCCTTGAACCTGGAGATTTGGGACCCATGCGATGGGTACCACGCAGTATTACTTTAAAGGGTCGGCGTTTGCTCACCCAACCTCACCAAACCTCTCAGCCCCAAGAGTGTCCACCCTTATGTCTCCTCCAGCTGTGGGTCTAGATATGGTCAATCCAGGTTGCATCACAGCCCCTGAACGCATTGTGTAAGAAATTCTCTCTCTTTCACTGTCTTTGTTTCATGGGTGTTTCAAAGTAATTTATTTTTATAATGGGGTTTAGCTGCTTTTCACTGCTGTGTTTATGCCGCTTTACACCCACTTGACACACTAACAGAGAGATATCAATACATAGGTTTTAAGATTATTACTAGTCAGATATATTCTTGTGCGGTGAATAGGGCGTGTTGAGTCCAGTTCTCTGAGCAAGGAGTAGGTCTTGTCTATTACATATTGGGTTTATGGAACGGTATCTGAGCTAATTTGAAACCCTTGTTTTATGTATCACCCCACCTCACCTTTCCCGTTAAGCAGCCATAGTGTGTTTTCTGCATGTGTGACTCTGTTCTGTTTTGTAATTCAGTTCAAGTGTAACGGTTTTGACATTCCCTCTATAAGTGATACCTTATGAGAAGTGTCCTTTTCTGTGTGACTTATTTCACTTAGAATCGTCATACCTAAATCCACTCATCATGCTGCTACTAGCCTTATGACATTGATTTCATGGCTGAGTGATATTCCATTGTACATAAGGACCACAACTTCTTTATCCATTTTTCTCTTTCCTGGGATATTGAAGGTGGAATGAAGTGGAGGTCCTTGTCAACAGAGCAGCCCTCAACTTTGGGGTGCTTGTGTCTTGCTGATTTTTCATTTTCCCAATTTATACCCCCATGAGTGGAAGTGCCCTATGCTCTCTAAGCTGTGTTTTTCAGATGTTTCAGGACACACCGTACACTTCTCCAGAGTGGCTGTTGGCAATTTACATCCCGCCCATGAGTGTAGCAAGGCTCCCATTTCTCCATGGCCTTTCCTGCATTTCTGCTTTTGACACGTTTTTCAGCATGGCCCTTTTGACCGAAGGGTAGCGAGTCTTCTTTGTAGCGCTGATTTGCCTTTCCAGGTTGCTTGGTTGGCCAAAAAGGGCGTATGCGTTTTTTCCTGAATATATTCAGGAAAAAACGCATACGCCCTTTTTGGCCAAGGGCATCATTGTCAACGTTTTGCCGCTTTTCATCTGCTTTAAAGGCGATTCGAATCTACCTCCTGAAATCTGTTTCCTGCAATTCTGCCTTGATTTCAAATCCTCTTCTTTGCCTTCCCTCAATATATTTGTGGACGAGAGTTATCATTTATAACTCTGCAGGTTTGTGAATTGCAGTGCCCTGAAGCTCCATTTTACAACTCGCTTTTTTGAGAGCTGGCCGCAAAAGTGCAAGATGCCTTCAGGCCCTGTTCTGGTTCCGTGGGGGTAGGATGAGCCTGTGGTTAATTCTTCTTCCTGATGGAAAAATAGAGTGACCTGTGCCTGTCCCAACACCAAGAGCTAGTCTCTCACTGGTTCCCCGTGTACCCGTTCATCCTCAGGACAAATTGCAACCTGTACGGAACAGGAGGTTAAAGGTGCTGATGCTCCAAGTAGGGAGATTGTTAGTAAAGCGGCTGGAATGGCGAACCCGGGCACAAGGAGAAGAGAAATGAGGTGCGTTTTAGAAACCTTTCCCCATCACATGGTGTACCCTCTTTTTGTTTTCTCATGCATGTTTTCGATGTAGGAATATTCCCTTGAACCTGGAGATTAGGGACCCATGCGATGGGTACCACGCAGTATTACTTTAATGGGTCTGCGTTTGCTCACCCAACCTAACCAAACCTCTCAGACCCAAGAGTGTCCACCCTTATGTCTCCTCCAGCTGTGGGTCTAGATATGGTCAATCCAGGTTGCATCACAGCCCCTGAACGCATTGTGTAAGAATTTCTCTCTCTTTCACTGTCTTTGTTTAATGGGTTTTTCAAAGTAATTTATTTTTATAATGGGGTTTAGCTGCTTTTCACTGCTGTGTTTATGCCGCTTTACACCCGCTTGACACACTAACAGTGAGATAGCAATACATAGGTTTTAAGATTATTACTAGTCAGATATATTCTTGTGCAGTGAATACGGCGTGTTGAATCCAGTTCTCTGAGCAAGGAGTAGGTCTTGTCTATTACATATTGGGTTTATGGAACGGTATCTGAGCTAATTTGAAACCCTTGTTTTATGTATCACCCCACCTCACCTTTCCCGTTAAGCAGCCATAGTGTGTTTTCTGCATGTGTGACTCTGTTCTGTTTTGTAATTCAGTTCAAGTGTAACGGTTTTTACATTCCCTCTATCAGTGATACCTTATGAGAAGTGTCCTTTTCTGTGTGACTTATTTCACTTAGAATCGTCGTACCTAAATCCACTCATCATGCTGCTACTAGCCTTATGACATTGATTTCATGGCTGAGTGATATTCCATTGTACATAAGGACCACAACTTCTTTATCCATTTTTCTCTTTCCTGGGATATTGAAGGTGGAATAAAGTGGAGGTCCTTGTCAACAGAGCAGCCCTCAACTTTGGGGTGCTTGTGTCTTGCTGATTTTTCATTTTCCCAATTTATACCCCCATGAGTGGAAGTGCCCTATGCTCTCTAAGCTGTGTTTTTCAGATGTTTCAGGACACACCGTACACTTCTCCAGAGTGGCTGTTGGCAATTTACATCCCGCCCATCAGTGTAGCAAGGCTCCCATTTCTCCATGGCCTGTCCTGCATTTCTGGTTTTGAGACTTTTTTCAGCATGGCCCTTTTGACCGATGGGTAGCGAGTCTTCTTTGTAGCCCTGATTTGCCTTTCCAGGTTGCTTGGTTGGCCAAAAAGGGCGTATGCGTTTTTTCCTGAATCTATTCAGGAAAAAACGCATACGCCCTTTTTGGCCAAGGGCATCATTGTCAACGTTTTGCCGCTTTTCATGTGCTTTAAAGGCGATTCGAATCTACCTCCTGAAATCTGTTTCCTGGAATTCTGCCTTGATTTCAAATCCTCTTCTTTGCCTTCCCTCAATATATTTGTGGACGAGAGTTATCATTTATAACTCTGCAGGTTTGTGAATTGCAGTGCCCTGAATCTCCATTTTACAACTCGCATTTTTGGGAGCTGGCCGCAAAAGCGCAGGATGGCTTCAGGCCCAGTTCTGGTTCCGGGGGGGAGGATGAGCCTGTGGTTAATTCTTCTTCCTGATGGGAAAATAGAGTGACCTGTGCCTGTCCCAACACCAAGAGCTAGTCTCTCACTGGTTCCCCGTGTACCCGTTCATCCTCAGGACAAATTGCAACCTGTACGGAACAGGAGGTTAAAGGTGCTGATGCTCCAAGTAGGGAGATTGTTAGTAAAGCGGCTGGAATGGCGATCCCGGGCACAAGGAGAAGAGAAATGAGGTGCGTTTTAGAAACCTTTCCCCATCACATGGTGTACCATCTTTTTGTTTTCTCATGCATGTTTTCAATGTAGGAAGATGCCCTTGAACCTGGAGATTTGGGACCCATGCGATGGGTACCACGCAGTATTACTTTAAAGGGTCGGCGTTTGCTCACCCAACCTCACCAAACCTCTCAGCCCCAAGAGTGTCCACCCTTATGTCTCCTCCAGCTGTGGGTCTAGATATGGTCAATCCAGGTTGCATCACAGCCCCTGAACGCATTGTGTAAGAAATTCTCTCTCTTTCACTGTCTTTGTTTCATGGGTGTTTCAAAGTAATTTATTTTTATAATGGGGTTTAGCTGCTTTTCACTGCTGTGTTTATGCCGCTTTACACCCACTTGACACACTAACAGAGAGATATCAATACATAGGTTTTAAGATTATTACTAGTCAGATATATTCTTGTGCGGTGAATGGGGCGTGTTGAGTCCAGTTCTCTGAGCAAGGAGTAGGTCTTGTCTATTACATATTGGGTTTATGGAACGGTATCTGAGCTAATTTGAAACCCTTGTTTTATGTATCACCCCACCTCACCTTTCCCGTTAAGCAGCCATAGTGTGTTTTCTGCATGTGTGACTCTGTTCTGTTTTGTAATTCAGTTCAAGTGTAACGGTTTTGACATTCCCTCTATAAGTGATACCTTATGAGAAGTGTCCTTTTCTGTGTGACTTATTTCACTTAGAATCGTCATACCTAAATCCACTCATCATGCTGCTACTAGCCTTATGACATTGATTTCATGGCTGAGTGATATTCCATTGTACATAAGGACCACAACTTCTTTATCCATTTTTCTCTTTCCTGGGATATTGAAGGTGGAATGAAGTGGAGGTCCTTGTCAACAGAGCAGCCCTCAACTTTGGGGTGCTTGTGTCTTGCTGATTTTTCATTTTCCCAATTTATACCCCCATGAGTGGAAGTGCCCTATGCTCTCTAAGCTGTGTTTTTCAGATGTTTCAGGACACACCGTACACTTCTCCAGAGTGGCTGTTGGCAATTTACATCCCGCCCATGAGTGTAGCAAGGCTCCCATTTCTCCATGGCCTTTCCTGCATTTCTGCTTTTGACACGTTTTTCAGCATGGCCCTTTTGACCGAAGGGTAGCGAGTCTTCTTTGTAGCGCTGATTTGCCTTTCCAGGTTGCTTGGTTGGCCAAAAAGGGCGTATGCGTTTTTTCCTGAATATATTCAGGAAAAAACGCATACGCCCTTTTTGGCCAAGGGCATCATTGTCAACGTTTTGCCGCTTTTCATGTGCTTTAAAGGCGATTCGAATCTACCTCCTGAAATCTGTTTCCTGCAATTCTGCCTTGATTTAAAATCCTCTTCTTTGCCTTCCCTCAATATATTTGTGGACGAGAGTTATCATTTATAACTCTGCAGGTTTGTGAATTGCAGTGCCCTGAAGCTCCATTTTACAACTCGCTTTTTTGAGAGCTGGCCGCAAAAGTGCAAGATGCCTTCAGGCCCTGTTCTGGTTCCGTGGGGGTAGGATGAGCCTGTGGTTAATTCTTCTTCCTGATGGAAAAATAGAGTGACCTGTGCCTGTCCCAACACCAAGAGCTAGTCTCTCACTGGTTCCCCGTGTACCCGTTCATCCTCAGGACAAATTGCAACCTGTACGGAACAGGAGGTTAAAGGTGCTGATGCTCCAAGTAGGGAGATTGTTAGTAAAGCGGCTGGAATGGCGAACCCGGGCACAAGGAGAAGAGAAATGAGGTGCGTTTTAGAAACCTTTCCCCATCACATGGTGTACCCTCTTTTTGTTTTCTCATGCATGTTTTCGATGTAGGAATATGCCCTTGAACCTGGAGATTAGGGACCCATGCGATGGGTACCACGCAGTATTACTTTAATGGGTCTGCGTTTGCTCACCCAACCTAACCAAACCTCTCAGACCCAAGAGTGTCCACCCTTATGTCTCCTCCAGCTGTGGGTCTAGATATGGTCAATCCAGGTTGCATCACAGCCCCTGAACGCATTGTGTAAGAATTTCTCTCTCTTTCACTGTCTTTGTTTAATGGGTTTTTCAAAGTAATTTATTTTTATAATGGGGTTTAGCTGCTTTTCACTGCTGTGTTTATGCCGCTTTACACCCGCTTGACACACTAACAGTGAGATAGCAATACATAGGTTTTAAGATTATTACTAGTCAGATATATTCTTGTGCAGTGAATACGGCGTGTTGAATCCAGTTCTCTGAGCAAGGAGTAGGTCTTGTCTATTACATATTGGGTTTATGGAACGGTATCTGAGCTAATTTGAAACCCTTGTTTTATGTATCACCCCACCTCACCTTTCCCGTTAAGCAGCCATAGTGTGTTTTCTGCATGTGTGACTCTGTTCTGTTTTGTAATTCAGTTCAAGTGTAACGGTTTTGACATTCCCTCTATAAGTGATACCTTATGAGAAGTGTCCTTTTCTGTGTGACTTATTTCACTTAGAATCGTCGTACCTAAATCCACTCATCATGCTGCTACTAGCCTTATGACATTGATTTCATGGCTGAGTGATATTCCATTGTACATAAGGACCACAACTTCTTTATCCATTTTTCTCTTTCCTGGGATATTGAAGGTGGAATAAAGTGGAGGTCCTTGTCAACAGAGCAGCCCTCAAGTTTGGGGTGCTTGTGTCTTGCTGATTTTTCATTTTCCCAATTTATACCGCCATGAGTAGAAGTGCCCTATGCTCTCTAAGCTGTGTTTTTCAGATGTTTCAGGACACACCGTACACTTCTCCAGAGTGGCTGTTGGCAATTTACATCCCGCCCATCAGTGTAGCAAGGCTCCCATTTCTCCATGGCCTGTCCTGCATTTCTGGTTTTGACACTTTTTTCAGCATGGCCCTTTTGACCGATGGGTAGCGAGTCTTCTTTGTAGCCCTGATTTGCCTTTCCAGGTTGCTTGGTTGGCCAAAAAGGGCGTATGCGTTTTTTCCTGAATCTATTCAGGAAAAAACGCATACGCCCTTTTTGGCCAAGGGCATCATTGTCAACGTTTTGCCGCTTTTCATGTGCTTTAAAGGCGATTCGAATCTACCTCCTGAAATCTGTTTCCTGCAATTCTGCCTTGATTTCAAATCCTCTTCTTTGCCTTCCCTCAATATATTTGTGGACGAGAGTTATCATTTATAACTCTGCAGGTTTGTGAATTGCAGTGCCCTGAATCTCCATTTTACAACTCGCATTTTTGGGAGCTGGCCGCAAAAGCGCAGGATGGCTTCAGGCCCTGTTCTGGTTTCGAGGGGGAGGATGAGCCTGTGGTTAATTCTTCTTCCTGATGGGAAAATAGAGTGACCTGTGCCTGTCCCAACACCAAGAGCTAGTCTCTCACTGGTTCCCCGTGTACCCGTTCATCCTCAGGACAAATTGCAACCTGTACGGAACAGGAGGTTAAAGGTGCTGATGCTCCAAGTAGGGAGATTGTTAGTAAAGCGGCTGGAATGGCGATCCCGGGCACAAGGAGAAGAGAAATGAGGTGCGTTTTAGAAACCTTTCCCCATCACATGGTGTACCATCTTTTTGTTTTCTCATGCATGTTTTCGATGTAGGAAGATGCCCTTGAACCTGGAGATTTGGGACCCATGCGATGGGTACCACGCAGTATTACTTTAAAGGGTCGGCGTTTGCTCACCCAACCTCACCAAACCTCTCAGCCCCAAGAGTGTCCACCCTTATGTCTCCTCCAGCTGTGGGTCTAGATATGGTCAATCCAGATTGCATCACAGCACCTGAATGCATTGTGTAAGAATTTCTCTCTCTTTCACTGTCTTTGTTTCATGGGTTTTTCGAAGTAATTTATTTTTATAATGCGGTTTAGCTGCTTTTCACTGCTGTGTTTATGCCGCTTTACACCCACTTGACACACTAACAGAGAGATATCAATACATAGGTTTTAAGATTATTACTAGTCAGATATATTCTTGTGCAGTGAATACGGCGTGTTGAATCCAGTTCTCTGAGCAAGGAGTAGGTCTTGTCTATTACATATTGGGTTTATGGAACGGTATCTGAGCTAATTTGAAACCCTTGTTTTATGTATCACCCCACCTCACCTTTCCCGTTAAGCAGCCATAGTGTGTTTTCTGCATGTGTGACTCTGTTCTGTTTTGTAATTCAGTTCAAGTGTAACGGTTTTGACATTCCCTCTATAAGTGATACCTTATGAGAAGTGTCCTTTTCTGTGTGACTTATTTCACTTAGAATCGTCGTACCTAAATCCACTCATCATGCTGCTACTAGCCTTATGACATTGATTTCATGGCTGAGTGATATTCCATTGTACATAAGGACCACAACTTCTTTATCCATTTTTCTCTTTCCTGGGATATTGAAGGTGGAATGAAGTGGAGGTCCTTGTCAACAGAGCAGCCCTAAACTTTGGGGTGCTTGTGTCTTGCTGATTTTTCATTTTCCCAATTTATACCCCCATGAGTGGAAGTGCCCTATGCTCTCTAAGCTGTGTTTTTTAGATGTTTCAGGACACACCGTACACTTCTCCAGAGTGGCTGTTGGCAATTTACATCCCGCCCATCAGTGTAGCAAGGCTCCCATTTCTCCATGGCCTGTCCTGCATTTCTGGTTTTGACACGTTTTTCAGCATGGCCCTTTTGACCGAAGGGTAGCGAGTCTTCTTTGTAGCACTGATTTGCCTTTCCAGGTTGCTTAGTTGGCCAAAAAGGGCGTATGCGTTTTTTCCTGAATATATTCAGGAAAAAACGCATACGCCCTTTTTGGCCAAGGGCATCATTGTCAACGTTTTGCCGCTTTTCATGTGCTTTAAAGGCGATTCAAATCTACCTCCTGAAATCTGTTTCCTGCAATTCTGCCTTGATTTCAAATCCTCTTCTTTGCCTTCCCTCAATATATTTGTGGACGAGAGTTATCATTTATAACTCTGCAGGTTTGTGAATTGCAGTGCCCTGAAGCTCCATTTTACAACTCGCTTTTTTGGGAGCTGGCCGCAAAAGTGCAAGATGGCTTCAGGCCCTGTTCTGGTACCAGGGGGGGAGGATGAGCCTGTGGTTAATTCTTCTTCCTGATGGGAAAATAGAGTGACCTGTGCCTGTCCCAACACCAAGAGCTAGTCTCTCACTGGTTCCCCGTCTTCCCGTTCATCCTCAGGACAAATTGCAACCTGTACGGAACAGGAGGTTAAATGTGCTGATGTTCCAAGTAGGGAGATTGCTAGTGAAGCGGCTGGAATGGCGAACCCGGGCACAAGGAGATGAGAAATGAGGTGCGTTTTAGAAATCTTTCCCCATCACACGGTGTACCATCTTCTGGGATTCTCATGCATGTTTTCGATGTAGGAAGATGCCCTTGAACCTGGAGATTTGGGACCCATGCGATGGGTACCACGCAGTATTACTTTAAAGGTTGTGCGTTTGCTCACCCAACCTCACCAAACCTCTCAGCCCCAAGAGTGTCCACCCTTATGTCTCATCCAGCTGTGGGTCTAGATATGGTCAATCCAGGTTGCATCACAGCCCCTGAACGCATTGTGTAAGAATTTCTCTCTCTTTCACTGTCTTTGTTTCATGGGTTTTTCAAAGTAATTTATTTTTATAATGGGGTTTAGCTGCTTTTCACTGCTGTGTTTATGCCGCTTTACACCCACTTGACACACTAACAGAGAGATATCAATACATAGGTTTTAAGATTATTACTAGTCAGATATATTCTTGTGCGGTGAATAGGGCGTGTTGAGTCCAGTTCTCTGAGCGAGGAGTAGGTCTTGTCTATTACATATTGGGTTTATGGAACGGTATCTGATCTAATTTGAAACCCTTGTTTTATGTATCACCCCACCTCACCTTTCCCGTTAAGCAGCCATAGTGTGTTTTCTGCATGTGTGACTCTGTTCTGTTTTGTAATTCAGTTCAAGTGTAACGCTTTTTACATTCCCTCTATAAGTGATACCTTATGAGAAGTGTCCTTTTCTGTGTGACTTATTTCACTTAGAATCGTCGTACCTAAATCCACTCATCATGCTGCTACTAGCCTTATGACATTGATTTCATGGCTGAGTGATATTCCATTGTACATAAGGACCACAACTTCTTTATCCATTTTTCTCTTTCCTGGGATATTGAAGGTGGAATAAAGTGGAGGTCCTTGTCAACAGAGCAGCTCTAAACTTTGGGGTGCTTGTGTCTTGCTGATTTTTCATTTTCCCAATTTATACCCCCATGAGTGGAAGTGCCCTATGCTCTCTATGCTGCGTTTTTTAGATGTTTCAGGACACACCGTACACTTCTCCAGAGTGGCTGTTGGCAATTTACATCCCGCCCATCAGTGTAGCAAGGCTCCCATTTCTCCATGGCCTGTCCTGCATTTCTGGTTTTGAGACTTTTTTCAGCGTGGCCCTTTTGACCGAAGGGTAGCGAGTCTTCTTTGTAGCGCTGATTTGCCTTTCCAGGTTGCTTGGTTGGCCAAAAAGGGCGTAGGCGTTTTTTCCTGAATATATTCAGGAAAAAACGCATACGCCCTTTTTGGCCAAGGGCATCATTGTCAACGTTTTGCCGCTTTTCATGTGCTTTAAAGGCGATTCGAATCTACCTCCTGAAATCTGTTTCCTGCAATTCTGCCTTGATTTCAAATCCTCTTCTTTGCCTTCCCTCAATATATTTGTGGACGAGAGTTATCATTTATAACTCTGCAGGTTTGTGAATTGCAGTGCCCTGAAGCTCCAGTTTACAACTCGCATTTTTGGGAGCTGGCCGCAAAAGCGCAGGATGGCTTCACGCCCTGTTCTGGTTCCGGGGGGGAGGATGAGCCTGTGGTAAATTCTTCTTCCTGATGGGAAAATAGAGTGACCTGTGCCTGTCCCAACACCAAGAGCTAGTCTCTCACTGGTTCCCCGTGTACCCGTTCATCCTCAGGACAAATTGCAACCTGTACGGAACAGGAGGTTAAAGGTGCTGATGCTCCAAGTAGGGAGATTGTTAGTAAAGCGGCTGGAATGGCGAACCCGGGCACAAGGAGAAGAGAAATGAGGTGCGTTTTAGAAACCTTTCCCCATCACATGGTGTACCCTCTTTTTGTTTTCTCATGCATGTTTTCGATGTAGGAATATGCCCTTGAACCTGGAGATTAGGGACCCATGCGATGGGTACCACGCAGTATTACTTTAATGGGTCTGCGTTTGCTCACCCAACCTAACCAAACCTCTCAGACCCAAGAGTGTCCACCCTTATGTCTCCTCCAGCTGTGGGTCTAGATATGGTCAATCCAGGTTGCATCACAGCCCCTGAACGCATTGTGTAAGAATTTCTCTCTCTTTCACTGTCTTTGTTTAATGGGTTTTTCAAAGTAATTTATTTTTATAATGGGGTTTAGCTGCTTTTCACTGCTGTGTTTATGCCGCTTTACACCCGCTTGACACACTAACAGTGAGATATCAATACATAGGTTTTAAGATTATTACTAGTCAGATATATTCTTGTGCAGTGAATACGGCGTGTTGAATCCAGTTCTCTGAGCAAGGAGTAGGTCTTGTCTATTACATATTGGGTTTATGGAACGGTATCTGAGCTAATTTGAAACCCTTGTTTTATGTATCACCCCACCTCACCTTTCCCGTTAAGCAGCCATAGTGTGTTTTCTGCATGTGTGACTCTGTTCTGTTTTGTAATTCAGTTCAAGTGTAACGGTTTTGACATTCCCTCTATAAGTGATACCTTATGAGAAGTGTCCTTTTCTGTGTGACTTATTTCACTTAGAATCGTCGTACCTAAATCCACTCATCATGCTGCTACTAGCCTTATGACATTGATTTCATGGCTGAGTGATATTCCATTGTACATAAGGACCACAACTTCTTTATCCATTTTTCTCTTTCCTGGGATATTGAAGGTGGAATAAAGTGGAGGTCCTTGTCAACAGAGCAGCCCTCAACTTTGGGGTGCTTGTGTCTTGCTGATTTTTCATTTTCCCAATTTATACCCCCATGAGTAGAAGTGCCCTATGCTCTCTAAGCTGTGTTTTTCAGATGTTTCAGGACACACCGTACACTTCTCCAGAGTGGCTGTTGGCAATTTACATCCCGCCCATCAGTGTAGCAAGGCTCCCATTTCTCCATGGCCTGTCCTGCATTTCTGGTTTTGAGACTTTTTTCAGCATGGCCCTTTTGACCGATGGGTAGCGAGTCTTCTTTGTAGCCCTGATTTGCCTTTCCAGGTTGCTTGGTTGGCCAAAAAGGGCGTATGCGTTTTTTCCTGAATCTATTCAGGAAAAAACGCATACGCCCTTTTTGGCCAAGGGCATCATTGTCAACGTTTTGCCGCTTTTCATGTGCTTTAAAGGCGATTCGAATCTACCTCCTGAAATCTGTTTCCTGGAATTCTGCCTTGATTTCAAATCCTCTTCTTTGCCTTCCCTCAATATATTTGTGGACGAGAGTTATCATTTATAACTCTGCAGGTTTGTGAATTGCAGTGCCCTGAATCTCCATTTTACAACTCGCATTTTTGGGAGCTGGCCGCAAAAGCGCAGGATGGCTTCAGGCCCTGTTCTGGTTTCGAGGGGGAGGATGAGCCTGTGGTTAATTCTTCTTCCTGATGGGAAAATAGAGTGACCTGTGCCTGTCCCAACACCAAGAGCTAGTCTCTCACTGGTTCCCCGTGTACCCGTTCATCCTCAGGACAAATTGCAACCTGTACGGAACAGGAGGTTAAAGGTGCTGATGCTCCAAGTAGGGAGATTGTTAGTAAAGCGGCTGGAATGGCGATCCCGGGCACAAGGAGAAGAGAAATGAGGTGCGTTTTAGAAACCTTTCCCCATCACATGGTGTACCATCTTTTTGTTTTCTCATGCATGTTTTCGATGTAGGAAGATGCCCTTGAACCTGGAGATTTGGGACCCATGCGATGGGTACCACGCAGTATTACTTTAAAGGGTCGGCGTTTGCTCACCCAACCTCACCAAACCTCTCAGCCCCAAGAGTGTCCACCCTTATGTCTCCTCCAGCTGTGGGTCTAGATATGGTCAATCCAGGTTGCATCACAGCACCTGAATGCATTGTGTAAGAATTTCTCTCTCTTTCACTGTCTTTGTTTCATGGGTTTTTCGAAGTAATTTATTTTTATAATGCGGTTTAGCTGCTTTTCACTGCTGTGTTTATGCCGCTTTACACCCACTTGACACACTAACAGAGAGATATCAATACATAGGTTTTAAGATTATTACTAGTCAGATATATTCTTGTGCGGTGAATAGGGCGTGTTGAGTCCAGTTCTCTGAGCAAGGAGTAGGTCTTGTCTATTACATATTGGGTTTATGGAACGGTATCTGAGCTAATTTGAAACCCTTGTTTTATGTATCACCCCACCTCACCTTTCCCGTTAAGCAGCCATAGTGTGTTTTCTGCATGTGTGACTCTGTTCTGTTTTGTAATTCAGTTCAAGTGTAACGGTTTTGACATTCCCTCTATAAGTGATACCTTATGAGAAGTGTCCTTTTCTGTGTGACTTATTTCACTTAGAATCGTCGTACCTAAATCCACTCATCATGCTGCTACTAGCCTTATGACATTGATTTCATGGCTGAGTGATATTCCATTGTACATAAGGACCACAACTTCTTTATCCATTTTTCTCTTTCCTGGGATATTGAAGGTGGAATGAAGTGGAGGTCCTTGTCAACAGAGCAGCCCTCAACTTTGGGGTGCTTGTGTCTTGCTGATTTTTCATTTTCCCAATTTATACCCCCATGAGTGGAAGTGCCCTATGCTCTCTAAGCTGTGTTTTTCAGATGTTTCAGGACACACCGTACACTTCTCCAGAGTGGCTGTTGGCAATTTACATCCCGCCCATCAGTGTAGCAAGGCTCCCATTTCTCCATGGCCTGTCCTGCATTTCTGGTTTTGAGACTTTTTTCAGCATGGCCCTTTTGACCGATGGGTAGCGAGTCTTCTTTGTAGCCCTGATTTGCCTTTCCAGGTTGCTTGGTTGGCCAAAAAGGGCGTATGCGTTTTTTCCTGAATCTATTCAGGAAAAAACGCATACGCCCTTTTTGGCCAAGGGCATCATTGTCAACGTTTTGCCGCTTTTCATGTGCTTTAAAGGCGATTGGAATCTACCTCCTGAAATCTGTTTCCTGCAATTCTGCCTTGATTTCAAATCCTCTTCTTTGCCTTCCCTCAATATATTTGTGGACGAGAGTTATCATTTATAACTCTGCAGGTTTGTGAATTGCAGTGCCCTGAATCTCCATTTTACAACTCGCATTTTTGGGAGCTGGCCGCAAAAGCGCAGGATGGCTTCAGGCCCTGTTCTGGTTCCGGGGGGGAGGATGAGCCTGTGGTTAATTCTTCTTCCTGATGGGAAAATAGAGTGACCTGTGCCTGTCCCAACACCAAGAGCTAGTCTCTCACTGGTTCCCCGTGTACCCGTTCATCCTCAGGACAAATTGCAACCTGTACGGAACAGGAGGTTAAAGGTGCTGATGCTCCAAGTAGGGAGATTGTTAGTAAAGCGGCTGGAATGGCGAACCCGGGCACAAGGAGAAGAGAAATGAGGTGCGTTTTAGAAACCTTTCCCCATCACATGGTGTACCATCTTTTTGTTTTCTCATGCATGTTTTCGATGTAGGAAGATGCCCTTGAACCTGGAGATTTGGGACCCATGCGATGGGTACCACGCAGTATTACTTTAAAGGGTCGGCGTTTGCTCACCCAACCTCACCAAACCTCTCAGCCCCAAGAGTGTCCACCCTTATGTCTCCTCCAGCTGTGGGTCTAGATATGGTCAATCCAGGTTGCATCACAGCCCCTGAACGCATTGTGTAAGAATTTCTCTCTCTTTCACTGTCTTGGTTTCATGGGTTTTTCGAAGTAATTTATTTTTATAATGGGGTTTAGCTGCTTTTCACTGCTGTGTTTATGCCGCTTTACACCCACTTGACACACTAACAGAGAGATATCAATACATAGGTTTTAAGATTATTACTAGTCAGATATATTCTTGTGCGGTGAATAGGGCGTGTTGAGTCCAGTTCTCTGAGCAAGGAGTAGGTCTTGTCTATTACATATTGGGTTTATGGAACGGTATCTGAGCTAATTTGAAACCCTTGTTTTATGTATCACCCCACCTCACCTTTCCCGTTAAGCAGCCATAGTGTGTTTTCTGCATGTGTGACTCTGTTCTGTTTTGTAATTCAGTTCAAGTGTAACGGTTTTTACATTCCCTCTATAAGTGATACCTTATGAGAAGTGTCCTTTTCTGTGTGACTTATTTCACTTAGAATCGTCGTACCTAAATCCACTCATCATGCTGCTACTAGCCTTATGACATTGATTTCATGGCTGAGTGATATTCCATTGTACATAAGGACCACAACTTCTTTATCCATTTTTCTCTTTCCTGGGATATTGAAGGTGGAATGAAGTGGAGGTCCTTGTCAACAGAGCAGCCCTCAACTTTGGGGTGCTTGTGTCTTGCTGATTTTTCATTTTCCCAATTTATACCCCCATGAGTGGAAGTGCCCTATGCTCTCTAAGCTGTGTTTTTCAGATGTTTCAGGACACACCGTACACTTCTCCAGAGTGGCTGTTGGCAATTTACATCCCGCCCATCAGTGTAGCAAGGCTCCCATTTCTCCATGGCCTGTCCTGCATTTCTGGTTTTGAGACTTTTTTCAGCATGGCCCTTTTGACCGATGGGTAGCGAGTCTTCTTTGTAGCCCTGATTTGCCTTTCCAGGTTGCTTGGTTGGCCAAAAAGGGCGTATGCGTTTTTTCCTGAATATATTCAGGAAAAAACGCATACGCCCTTTTTGGCCAAGGGCATCATTGTCAACGTTTTGCCGCTTTTCATGTGCTTTAAAGGCGATTGGAATCTACCTCCTGAAATCTGTTTCCTGCAATTCTGCCTTGATTTCAAATCCTCTTCTTTGCCTTCCCTCAATATATTTGTGGACGAGAGTTATCATTTATAACTCTGCAGGTTTGTGAATTGCAGTGCCCTGAATCTCCATTTTACAACTCGCATTTTTGGGAGCTGGCCGCAAAAGCGCAGGATGGCTTCAGGCCCTGTTCTGGTTCCGGGGGGGAGGATGAGCCTGTGGTTAATTCTTCTTCCTGATGGGAAAATAGAGTGACCTGTGCCTGTCCCAACACCAAGAGCTAGTCTCTCACTGGTTCCCCGTGTACCCGTTCATCCTCAGGACAAATTGCAACCTGTACGGAACAGGAGGTTAAAGGTGCTGATGCTCCAAGTAGGGAGATTGTTAGTAAAGCGGCTGGAATGGCGAACCCGGGCACAAGGAGAAGAGAAATGAGGTGCGTTTTAGAAACCTTTCCCCATCACATGGTGTACCATCTTTTTGTTTTCTCATGCATGTTTTCGATGTAGGAAGATGCCCTTGAACCTGGAGATTTGGGACCCATGCGATGGGTACCACGCAGTATTACTTTAAAGGGTCGGCGTTTGCTCACCCAACCTCACCAAACCTCTCAGCCCCAAGAGTGTCCACCCTTATGTCTCCTCCAGCTGTGGGTCTAGATATGGTCAATCCAGGTTGCATCACAGCACCTGAACGCATTGTGTAAGAATTTCTCTCTCTTTCACTGTCTTTGTTTCATGGGTTTTTCGAAGTAATTTATTTTTATAATGCGGTTTAGCTGCTTTTCACTGCTGTGTTTATGCCGCTTTACACCCACTTGACACACTAACAGAGAGATATCAATACATAGGTTTTAAGATTATTACTAGTCAGATATATTCTTGTGCGGTGAATACGGCGTGTTGAATCCAGTTCTCTGAGCAAGGAGTAGGTCTTGTCTATTACATATTGGGTTTATGGAACGGTATCTGAGCTAATTTGAAACCCTTGTTTTATGTATCACCCCACCTCACCTTTCCCGTTAAGCAGCCATAGTGTGTTTTCTGCATGTGTGACTCTGTTCTGTTTTGTAATTCAGTTCAAGTGTAACGGTTTTGACATTCCCTCTATAAGTGATACCTTATGAGAAGTGTCCTTTTCTGTGTGACTTATTTCACTTAGAATCGTCGTACCTAAATCCACTCATCATGCTGCTACTAGCCTTATGACATTGATTTCATGGCTGAGTGATATTCCATTGTACATAAGGACCACAACTTCTTTATCCATTTTTCTCTTTCCTGGGATATTGAAGGTGGAATGAAGTGGAGGTCCTTGTCAACAGAGCAGCCCTAAACTTTGGGGTGCTTGTGTCTTGCTGATTTTTCATTTTCCCAATTTATACCCCCATGAGTGGAAGTGCCCTATGCTCTCTAAGCTGTGTTTTTCAGATGTTTCAGGACACACCGTACACTTCTCCAGAGTGGCTGTTGGCAATTTACATCCCGCCCATCAGTGTAGCAAGGCTCCCATTTCTCCATGGCCTGTCCTGCATTTCTGGTTTTGAGACTTTTTTCAGCATGGCCCTTTTGACCGATGGGTAGCGAGTCTTCTTTGTAGCCCTGATTTGCCTTTCCAGGTTGCTTGGTTGGCCAAAAAGGGCGTATGCGTTTTTTCCTGAATATATTCAGGAAAAAACGCATACGCCCTTTTTGGCCAAGGGCATCATTGTCAACGTTTTGCCGCTTTTCATGTGCTTTAAAGGCGATTGGAATCTACCTCCTGAAATCTGTTTCCTGCAATTCTGCCTTGATTTCAAATCCTCTTCTTTGCCTTCCCTCAATATATTTGTGGACGAGAGTTATCATTTATAACTCTGCAGGTTTGTGAATTGCAGTGCCCTGAATCTCCATTTTACAACTCGCATTTTTGGGAGCTGGCCGCAAAAGCGCAGGATGGCTTCAGGCCCTGTTCTGGTTCCGGGGGGGAGGATGAGCCTGTGGTTAATTCTTCTTCCTGATGGGAAAATAGAGTGACCTGTGCCTGTCCCAACACCAAGAGCTAGTCTCTCACTGGTTCCCCGTGTACCCGTTCATCCTCAGGACAAATTGCAACCTGTACGGAACAGGAGGTTAAAGGTGCTGATGCTCCAAGTAGGGAGATTGTTAGTAAAGCGGCTGGAATGGCGAACCCGGGCACAAGGAGAAGAGAAATGAGGTGCGTTTTAGAAACCTTTCCCCATCACATGGTGTACCATCTTTTTGTTTTCTCATGCATGTTTTCGATGTAGGAAGATGCCCTTGAACCTGGAGATTTGGGACCCATGCGATGGGTACCACGCAGTATTACTTTAAAGGGTCGGCGTTTGCTCACCCAACCTCACCAAACCTCTCAGCCCCAAGAGTGTCCACCCTTATGTCTCCTCCAGCTGTGGGTCTAGATATGGTCAATCCAGGTTGCATCACAGCACCTGAACGCATTGTGTAAGAATTTCTCTCTCTTTCACTGTCTTTGTTTCATGGGTTTTTCGAAGTAATTTATTTTTATAATGCGGTTTAGCTGCTTTTCACTGCTGTGTTTATGCCGCTTTACACCCACTTGACACACTAACAGAGAGATATCAATACATAGGTTTTAAGATTATTACTAGTCAGATATATTCTTGTGCAGTGAATACGGCGTGTTGAATCCAGTTCTCTGAGCGAGGAGTAGGTCTTGTCTATTACATATTGGGTTTATGGAACGGTATCTGAGCTAATTTGAAACCCTTGTTTTATGTATCACCCCACCTCACCTTTCCCGTTAAGCAGCCATAGTGTGTTTTCTGCATGTGTGACTCTGTTCTGTTTTGTAATTCAGTTCAAGTGTAACGGTTTTGACATTCCCTCTATAAGTGATACCTTATGAGAAGTGTCCTTTTCTGTGTGACTTATTTCACTTAGAATCGTCGTACCTAAATCCACTCATCATGCTGCTACTAGCCTTATGACATTGATTTCATGGCTGAGTGATATTCCATTGTACATAAGGACCACAACTTCTTTATCCATTTTTCTCTTTCCTGGGATATTGAAGGTGGAATGAAGTGGAGGTCCTTGTCAACAGAGCAGCTCTAAACTTTGGGGTGCTTGTGTCTTGCTGATTTTTCATTTTCCCAATTTATACCCCCATGAGTGGAAGTGCCCTATGCTCTCTATGCTGCGTTTTTTAGATGTTTCAGGACACACCGTACACTTCTCCAGAGTGGCTGTTGGCAATTTACATCCCGCCCATCAGTGTAGCAAGGCTCCCATTTCTCCATGGCCTGTCCTGCATTTCTGGTTTTGAGACTTTTTTCAGCGTGGCCCTTTTGACCGAAGGGTAGCGAGTCTTCTTTGTAGCGCTGATTTGCCTTTCCAGGTTGCTTGGTTGGCCAAAAAGGGCGTAGGCGTTTTTTCCTGAATATATTCAGGAAAAAACGCATACGCCCTTTTTGGCCAAGGGCATCATTGTCAACGTTTTGCCGCTTTTCATGTGCTTTAAAGGCGATTCGAATCTACCTCCTGAAATCTGTTTCCTGCAATTCTGCCTTGATTTCAAATCCTCTTCTTTGCCTTCCCTCAATATATTTGTGGACGAGAGTTATCATTTATAACTCTGCAGGTTTGTGAATTGCAGTGCCCTGAAGCTCCAGTTTACAACTCGCATTTTTGGGAGCTGGCCGCAAAAGCGCAGGATGGCTTCACGCCCTGTTCTGGTTCCGGGGGGGAGGATGAGCCTGTGGTAAATTCTTCTTCCTGATGGGAAAATAGAGTGACCTGTGCCTGTCCCAACAACAAGAGCTAGTCTCTCACTGGTTCCCCGTGTACCCGTTCATCCTCAGGACAAATTGCAACCTGTACGGAACAGGAGGTTAAAGGTGCTGATGCTCCAAGTAGGGAGATTGTTAGTAAAGCGGCTGGAATGGCGAACCCGGGCACAAGGAGAAGAGAAATGAGGTGCGTTTTAGAAACCTTTCCCCATCACATGGTGTACCCTCTTTTTGTTTTCTCATGCATGTTTTCGATGTAGGAATATGCCCTTGAACCTGGAGATTAGGGACCCATGCGATGGGTACCACGCAGTATTACTTTAATGGGTCTGCGTTTGCTCACCCAACCTAACCAAACCTCTCAGACCCAAGAGTGTCCACCCTTATGTCTCCTCCAGCTGTGGGTCTAGATATGGTCAATCCAGGTTGCATCACAGCCCCTGAACGCATTGTGTAAGAATTTCTCTCTCTTTCACTGTCTTGGTTTCATGGGTTTTTCAAAGTAATTTATTTTTATAATGGGGTTTAGCTGCTTTTCACTGCTGTGTTTATGCCGCTTTACACCCGCTTGACACACTAACAGTGAGATATCAATACATAGGTTTTAAGATTATTACTAGTCAGATATATTCTTGTGCAGTGAATACGGCGTGTTGAATCCAGTTCTCTGAGCAAGGAGTAGGTCTTGTCTATTACATATTGGGTTTATGGAACGGTATCTGAGCTAATTTGAAACCCTTGTTTTATGTATCACCCCACCTCACCTTTCCCGTTAAGCAGCCATAGTGTGTTTTCTGCATGTGTGACTCTGTTCTGTTTTGTAATTCAGTTCAAGTGTAACGGTTTTGACATTCCCTCTATAAGTGATACCTTATGAGAAGTGTCCTTTTCTGTGTGACTTATTTCACTTAGAATCGTCGTACCTAAATCCACTCATCATGCTGCTACTAGCCTTATGACATTGATTTCATGGCTGAGTGATATTCCATTGTACATAAGGACCACAACTTCTTTATCCATTTTTCTCTTTCCTGGGATATTGAAGGTGGAATAAAGTGGAGGTCCTTGTCAACAGAGCAGCCCTCAACTTTGGGGTGCTTGTGTCTTGCTGATTTTTCATTTTCCCAATTTATACCCCCATGAGTAGAAGTGCCCTATGCTCTCTAAGCTGTGTTTTTCAGATGTTTCAGGACACACCGTACACTTCTCCAGAGTGGCTGTTGGCAATTTACATCCCGCCCATCAGTGTAGCAAGGCTCCCATTTCTCCATGGCCTGTCCTGCATTTCTGGTTTTGAGACTTTTTTCAGCATGGCCCTTTTGACCGATGGGTAGCGAGTCTTCTTTGTAGCCCTGATTTGCCTTTCCAGGTTGCTTGGTTGGCCAAAAAGGGCGTATGCGTTTTTTCCTGAATCTATTCAGGAAAAAACGCATACGCCCTTTTTGGCCAAGGGCATCATTGTCAACGTTTTGCCGCTTTTCATGTGCTTTAAAGGCGATTCGAATCTACCTCCTGAAATCTGTTTCCTGGAATTCTGCCTTGATTTCAAATCCTCTTCTTTGCCTTCCCTCAATATATTTGTGGACGAGAGTTATCATTTATAACTCTGCAGGTTTGTGAATTGCAGTGCCCTGAATCTCCATTTTACAACTCGCATTTTTGGGAGCTGGCCGCAAAAGCGCAGGATGGCTTCAGGCCCTGTTCTGGTTTCGAGGGGGAGGATGAGCCTGTGGTTAATTCTTCTTCCTGATGGGAAAATAGAGTGACCTGTGCCTGTCCCAACACCAAGAGCTAGTCTCTCACTGGTTCCCCGTGTACCCGTTCATCCTCAGGACAAATTGCAACCTGTACGGAACAGGAGGTTAAAGGTGCTGATGCTCCAAGTAGGGAGATTGTTAGTAAAGCGGCTGGAATGGCGATCCCGGGCACAAGGAGAAGAGAAATGAGGTGCGTTTTAGAAACCTTTCCCCATCACATGGTGTACCATCTTTTTGTTTTCTCATGCATGTTTTCGATGTAGGAAGATGCCCTTGAACCTGGAGATTTGGGACCCATGCGATGGGTACCACGCAGTATTACTTTAAAGGGTCGGCGTTTGCTCACCCAACCTCACCAAACCTCTCAGCCCCAAGAGTGTCCACCCTTATGTCTCCTCCAGCTGTGGGTCTAGATATGGTCAATCCAGGTTGCATCACAGCACCTGAATGCATTGTGTAAGAATTTCTCTCTCTTTCACTGTCTTTGTTTCATGGGTTTTTCGAAGTAATTTATTTTTATAATGCGGTTTAGCTGCTTTTCACTGCTGTGTTTATGCCGCTTTACACCCACTTGACACACTAACAGAGAGATATCAATACATAGGTTTTAAGATTATTACTAGTCAGATATATTCTTGTGCGGTGAATAGGGCGTGTTGAGTCCAGTTCTCTGAGCAAGGAGTAGGTCTTGTCTATTACATATTGGGTTTATGGAACGGTATCTGAGCTAATTTGAAACCCTTGTTTTATGTATCACCCCACCTCACCTTTCCCGTTAAGCAGCCATAGTGTGTTTTCTGCATGTGTGACTCTGTTCTGTTTTGTAATTCAGTTCAAGTGTAACGGTTTTGACATTCCCTCTATAAGTGATACCTTATGAGAAGTGTCCTTTTCTGTGTGACTTATTTCACTTAGAATCGTCGTACCTAAATCCACTCATCATGCTGCTACTAGCCTTATGACATTGATTTCATGGCTGAGTGATATTCCATTGTACATAAGGACCACAACTTCTTTATCCATTTTTCTCTTTCCTGGGATATTGAAGGTGGAATGAAGTGGAGGTCCTTGTCAACAGAGCAGCCCTCAACTTTGGGGTGCTTGTGTCTTGCTGATTTTTCATTTTCCCAATTTATACCCCCATGAGTGGAAGTGCCCTATGCTCTCTAAGCTGTGTTTTTCAGATGTTTCAGGACACACCGTACACTTCTCCAGAGTGGCTGTTGGCAATTTACATCCCGCCCATCAGTGTAGCAAGGCTCCCATTTCTCCATGGCCTGTCCTGCATTTCTGGTTTTGAGACTTTTTTCAGCATGGCCCTTTTGACCGATGGGTAGCGAGTCTTCTTTGTAGCCCTGATTTGCCTTTCCAGGTTGCTTGGTTGGCCAAAAAGGGCGTATGCGTTTTTTCCTGAATATATTCAGGAAAAAACGCATACGCCCTTTTTGGCCAAGGGCATCATTGTCAACGTTTTGCCGCTTTTCATGTGCTTTAAAGGCGATTGGAATCTACCTCCTGAAATCTGTTTCCTGCAATTCTGCCTTGATTTCAAATCCTCTTCTTTGCCTTCCCTCAATATATTTGTGGACGAGAGTTATCATTTATAACTCTGCAGGTTTGTGAATTGCAGTGCCCTGAATCTCCATTTTACAACTCGCATTTTTGGGAGCTGGCCGCAAAAGCGCAGGATGGCTTCAGGCCCTGTTCTGGTTCCGGGGGGGAGGATGAGCCTGTGGTTAATTCTTCTTCCTGATGGGAAAATAGAGTGACCTGTGCCTGTCCCAACACCAAGAGCTAGTCTCTCACTGGTTCCCCGTGTACCCGTTCATCCTCAGGACAAATTGCAACCTGTACGGAACAGGAGGTTAAAGGTGCTGATGCTCCAAGTAGGGAGATTGTTAGTAAAGCGGCTGGAATGGCGAACCCGGGCACAAGGAGAAGAGAAATGAGGTGCGTTTTAGAAACCTTTCCCCATCACATGGTGTACCATCTTTTTGTTTTCTCATGCATGTTTTCGATGTAGGAAGATGCCCTTGAACCTGGAGATTTGGGACCCATGCGATGGGTACCACGCAGTATTACTTTAAAGGGTCGGCGTTTGCTCACCCAACCTCACCAAACCTCTCAGCCCCAAGAGTGTCCACCCTTATGTCTCCTCCAGCTGTGGGTCTAGATATGGTCAATCCAGGTTGCATCACAGCACCTGAACGCATTGTGTAAGAATTTCTCTCTCTTTCACTGTCTTTGTTTCATGGGTTTTTCGAAGTAATTTATTTTTATAATGCGGTTTAGCTGCTTTTCACTGCTGTGTTTATGCCGCTTTACACCCACTTGACACACTAACAGAGAGATATCAATACATAGGTTTTAAGATTATTACTAGTCAGATATATTCTTGTGCAGTGAATACGGCGTGTTGAATCCAGTTCTCTGAGCAAGGAGTAGGTCTTGTCTATTACATATTGGGTTTATGGAACGGTATCTGAGCTAATTTGAAACCCTTGTTTTATGTATCACCCCACCTCACCTTTCCCGTTAAGCAGCCATAGTGTGTTTTCTGCATGTGTGACTCTGTTCTGTTTTGTAATTCAGTTCAAGTGTAACGGTTTTGACATTCCCTCTATAAGTGATACCTTATGAGAAGTGTCCTTTTCTGTGTGACTTATTTCACTTAGAATCGTCGTACCTAAATCCACTCATCATGCTGCTACTAGCCTTATGACATTGATTTCATGGCTGAGTGATATTCCATTGTACATAAGGACCACAACTTCTTTATCCATTTTTCTCTTTCCTGGGATATTGAAGGTGGAATGAAGTGGAGGTCCTTGTCAACAGAGCAGCCCTCAACTTTGGGGTGCTTGTGTCTTGCTGATTTTTCATTTTCCCAATTTATACCCCCATGAGTGGAAGTGCCCTATGCTCTCTAAGCTGTGTTTTTTAGATGTTTCAGGACACACCGTACACTTCTCCAGAGTGGCTGTTGGCAATTTACATCCCGCCCATCAGTGTAGCAAGGCTCCCATTTCTCCATGGCCTGTCCTGCATTTCTGGTTTTGACACGTTTTTCAGCATGGCCCTTTTGACCGAAGGGTAGCGAGTCTTCTTTGTAGCGCTGATTTGCCTTTCCAGGTTGCTTAGTTGGCCAAAAAGGGCGTATGCGTTTTTTCCTGAATATATTCAGGAAAAAACGCATACGCCCTTTTTGGCCAAGGGCATCATTGTCAACGTTTTGCCGCTTTTCATGTGCTTTAAAGGCGATTCAAATCTACCTCCTGAAATCTGTTTCCTGCAATTCTGCCTTGATTTCAAATCCTCTTCTTTGCCTTCCCTCAATATATTTGTGGACGAGAGTTATCATTTATAACTCTGCAGGTTTGTGAATTGCAGTGCCCTGAAGCTCCATTTTACAACTCGCTTTTTTGGGAGCTGGCCGCAAAAGTGCAAGATGGCTTCAGGCCCTGTTCTGGTACCAGGGGGGGAGGATGAGCCTGTGGTTAATTCTTCTTCCTGATGGGAAAATAGAGTGACCTGTGCCTGTCCCAACACCAAGAGCTAGTCTCTCACTGGTTCCCCGTCTTCCCGTTCATCCTCAGGACAAATTGCAACCTGTACGGAACAGGAGGTTAAATGTGCTGATGTTCCAAGTAGGGAGATTGCTAGTGAAGCGGCTGGAATGGCGAACCCGGGCACAAGGAGATGAGAAATGAGGTGCGTTTTAGAAATCTTTCCCCATCACACGGTGTACCATCTTCTGGGATTCTCATGCATGTTTTCGATGTAGGAAGATGCCCTTGAACCTGGAGATTTGGGACCCATGCGATGGGTACCACGCAGTATTACTTTAAAGGTTGTGCGTTTGCTCACCCAACCTCACCAAACCTCTCAGCCCCAAGAGTGTCCACCCTTATGTCTCATCCAGCTGTGGGTCTAGATATGGTCAATCCAGGTTGCATCACAGCCCCTGAACGCATTGTGTAAGAATTTCTCTCTCTTTCACTGTCTTTGTTTCATGGGTTTTTCAAAGTAATTTATTTTTATAATGGGGTTTAGCTGCTTTTCACTGCTGTGTTTATGCCGCTTTACACCCACTTGACACACTAACAGAGAGATATCAATACATAGGTTTTAAGATTATTACTAGTCAGATATATTCTTGTGCGGTGAATAGGGCGTGTTGAGTCCAGTTCTCTGAGCGAGGAGTAGGTCTTGTCTATTACATATTGGGTTTATGGAACGGTATCTGATCTAATTTGAAACCCTTGTTTTAGGTATCACCCCACCTCACCTTTCCCGTTAAGCAGCCATAGTGTGTTTTCTGCATGTGTGACTCTGTTCTGTTTTGTAATTCAGTTCAAGTGTAACGCTTTTTACATTCCCTCTATAAGTGATACCTTATGAGAAATGTCCTTTTCTGTGTGACTTATTTCACTTAGAATCGTCGTACCTAAATCCACTCATCATGCTGCTACTAGCCTTATGACATTGATTTCATGGCTGAGTGATATTCCATTGTACATAAGGACCACAACTTCTTTATCCATTTTTCTCTTTCCTGGGATATTGAAGGTGGAATGAAGTGGAGGTCCTTGTCAACAGAGCAGCTCTAAACTTTAGGGTGCTTGTGTCTTGCTGATTTTCCATTTTCCCAATTTATACCCCCATGAGTGGAAGTGCCCTATGCTCTCTATGCTGCGTTTTTTAGATGTTTCAGGACACACCGTACACTTCTCCAGAGTGGCTGTTGGCAATTTACATCCCGCCCATCAGTGTAGCAAGGCTCCCATTTCTCCATGGCCTGTCCTGCATTTCTGGTTTTGAGACTTTTTTCAGCGTGGCCCTTTTGACCGAAGGGTAGCGAGTCTTCTTTGTAGCGCTGATTTGCCTTTCCAGGTTGCTTGGTTGGCCAAAAAGGGCGTAGGCGTTTTTTCCTGAATATATTCAGGAAAAAACGCCTACGCCCTTTTTGGCCAAGGGCATCATTGTCAACGTTTTGCCGCTTTTCATGTGCTTTAAAGGCGATTCGAATCTACCTCCTGAAATCTGTTTCCTGCAATTCTGCCTTGATTTCAAATCCTCTTCTTTGCCTTCCCTCAATATATTTGTGGACGAGAGTTATCATTTATAACTCTGCAGGTTTGTGAATTGCAGTGCCCTGAAGCTCCAGTTTACAACTCGCATTTTTGGGAGCTGGCCGCAAAAGCGCAGGATGGCTTCACGCCCTGTTCTGGTTCCGGGGGGGAGGATGAGCCTGTGGTAAATTCTTCTTCCTGATGGGAAAATAGAGTGACCTATGCCTGTCCCAACACCAAGAGCTAGTCTCTCACTGGTTCCCCGTGTACCCGTTCATCCTCAGGACAAATTGCAACCTGTACGGAACAGGAGGTTAAAGGTGCTGATGCTCCAAGTAGGGAGATTGTTAGTAAAGCGGCTGGAATGGCGAACCCGGGCACAAGGAGAAGAGAAATGAGGTGCGTTTTAGAAACCTTTCCCCATCACATGGTGTACCCTCTTTTTGTTTTCTCATGCATGTTTTCGATGTAGGAATATGCCCTTGAACCTGGAGATTAGGGACCCATGCGATGGGTACCACGCAGTATTACTTTAATGGGTCTGCGTTTGCTCACCCAACCTAACCAAACCTCTCAGACCCAAGAGTGTCCACCCTTATGTCTCCTCCAGCTGTGGGTCTAGATATGGTCAATCCAGGTTGCATCACAGCCCCTGAACGCATTGTGTAAGAATTTCTCTCTCTTTCACTGTCTTTGTTTAATGGGTTTTTCAAAGTAATTTATTTTTATAATGGGGTTTAGCTGCTTTTCACTGCTGTGTTTATGCCGCTTTACACCCGCTTGACACACTAACAGTGAGATATCAATACATAGGTTTTAAGATTATTACTAGTCAGATATATTCTTGTGCAGTGAATACGGCGTGTTGAATCCAGTTCTCTGAGCAAGGAGTAGGTCTTGTCTATTACATATTGGGTTTATGGAACGGTATCTGAGCTAATTTGAAACCCTTGTTTTATGTATCACCCCACCTCACCTTTCCCGTTAAGCAGCCATAGTGTGTTTTCTGCATGTGTGACTCTGTTCTGTTTTGTAATTCAGTTCAAGTGTAACGGTTTTGACATTCCCTCTATAAGTGATACCTTATGAGAAGTGTCCTTTTCTGTGTGACTTATTTCACTTAGAATCGTCGTACCTAAATCCACTCATCATGCTGCTACTAGCCTTATGACATTGATTTCATGGCTGAGTGATATTCCATTGTACATAAGGACCACAACTTCTTTATCCATTTTTCTCTTTCCTGGGATATTGAAGGTGGAATAAAGTGGAGGTCCTTGTCAACAGAGCAGCCCTCAAGTTTGGGGTGCTTGTGTCTTGCTGATTTTTCATTTTCCCAATTTATACCGCCATGAGTAGAAGTGCCCTATGCTCTCTAAGCTGTGTTTTTCAGATGTTTCAGGACACACCGTACACTTCTCCAGAGTGGCTGTTGGCAATTTACATCCCGCCCATCAGTGTAGCAAGGCTCCCATTTCTCCATGGCCTGTCCTGCATTTCTGGTTTTGAGACTTTTTTCAGCATGGCCCTTTTGACCGATGGGTAGCGAGTCTTCTTTGTAGCCCTGATTTGCCTTTCCAGGTTGCTTGGTTGGCCAAAAAGGGCGTATGCGTTTTTTCCTGAATCTATTCAGGAAAAAACGCATACGCCCTTTTTGGCCAAGGGCATCATTGTCAACGTTTTGCCGCTTTTCATGTGCTTTAAAGGCGATTCGAATCTACCTCCTGAAATCTGTTTCCTGGAATTCTGCCTTGATTTCAAATCCTCTTCTTTGCCTTCCCTCAATATATTTGTGGACGAGAGTTATCATTTATAACTCTGCAGGTTTGTGAATTGCAGTGCCCTGAATCTCCATTTTACAACTCGCATTTTTGGGAGCTGGCCGCAAAAGCGCAGGATGGCTTCAGGCCCTGTTCTGGTTTCGAGGGGGAGGATGAGCCTGTGGTTAATTCTTCTTCCTGATGGGAAAATAGAGTGACCTGTGCCTGTCCCAACACCAAGAGCTAGTCTCTCACTGGTTCCCCGTGTACCCGTTCATCCTCAGGACAAATTGCAACCTGTACGGAACAGGAGGTTAAAGGTGCTGATGCTCCAAGTAGGGAGATTGTTAGTAAAGCGGCTGGAATGGCGATCCCGGGCACAAGGAGAAGAGAAATGAGGTGCGTTTTAGAAACCTTTCCCCATCACATGGTGTACCATCTTTTTGTTTTCTCATGCATGTTTTCGATGTAGGAAGATGCCCTTGAACCTGGAGATTTGGGACCCATGCGATGGGTACCACGCAGTATTACTTTAAAGGGTCGGCGTTTGCTCACCCAACCTCACCAAACCTCTCAGCCCCAAGAGTGTCCACCCTTATGTCTCCTCCAGCTGTGGGTCTAGATATGGTCAATCCAGGTTGCATCACAGCACCTGAATGCATTGTGTAAGAATTTCTCTCTCTTTCACTGTCTTTGTTTCATGGGTTTTTCGAAGTAATTTATTTTTATAATGCGGTTTAGCTGCTTTTCACTGCTGTGTTTATGCCGCTTTACACCCACTTGACACACTAACAGAGAGATATCAATACATAGGTTTTAAGATTATTACTAGTCAGATATATTCTTGTGCGGTGAATAGGGCGTGTTGAGTCCAGTTCTCTGAGCAAGGAGTAGGTCTTGTCTATTACATATTGGGTTTATGGAACGGTATCTGAGCTAATTTGAAACCCTTGTTTTATGTATCACCCCACCTCACCTTTCCCGTTAAGCAGCCATAGTGTGTTTTCTGCATGTGTGACTCTGTTCTGTTTTGTAATTCAGTTCAAGTGTAACGGTTTTGACATTCCCTCTATAAGTGATACCTTATGAGAAGTGTCCTTTTCTGTGTGACTTATTTCACTTAGAATCGTCGTACCTAAATCCACTCATCATGCTGCTACTAGCCTTATGACATTGATTTCATGGCTGAGTGATATTCCATTGTACATAAGGACCACAACTTCTTTATCCATTTTTCTCTTTCCTGGGATATTGAAGGTGGAATGAAGTGGAGGTCCTTGTCAACAGAGCAGCCCTCAACTTTGGGGTGCTTGTGTCTTGCTGATTTTTCATTTTCCCAATTTATACCCCCATGAGTGGAAGTGCCCTATGCTCTCTAAGCTGTGTTTTTCAGATGTTTCAGGACACACCGTACACTTCTCCAGAGTGGCTGTTGGCAATTTACATCCCGCCCATCAGTGTAGCAAGGCTCCCATTTCTCCATGGCCTGTCCTGCATTTCTGGTTTTGAGACTTTTTTCAGCATGGCCCTTTTGACCGATGGGTAGCGAGTCTTCTTTGTAGCCCTGATTTGCCTTTCCAGGTTGCTTGGTTGGCCAAAAAGGGCGTATGCGTTTTTTCCTGAATATATTCAGGAAAAAACGCATACGCCCTTTTTGGCCAAGGGCATCATTGTCAACGTTTTGCCGCTTTTCATGTGCTTTAAAGGCGATTGGAATCTACCTCCTGAAATCTGTTTCCTGCAATTCTGCCTTGATTTCAAATCCTCTTCTTTGCCTTCCCTCAATATATTTGTGGACGAGAGTTATCATTTATAACTCTGCAGGTTTGTGAATTGCAGTGCCCTGAATCTCCATTTTACAACTCGCATTTTTGGGAGCTGGCCGCAAAAGCGCAGGATGGCTTCAGGCCCTGTTCTGGTTCCGGGGGGGAGGATGAGCCTGTGGTTAATTCTTCTTCCTGATGGGAAAATAGAGTGACCTGTGCCTGTCCCAACACCAAGAGCTAGTCTCTCACTGGTTCCCCGTGTACCCGTTCATCCTCAGGACAAATTGCAACCTGTACGGAACAGGAGGTTAAAGGTGCTGATGCTCCAAGTAGGGAGATTGTTAGTAAAGCGGCTGGAATGGCGAACCCGGGCACAAGGAGAAGAGAAATGAGGTGCGTTTTAGAAACCTTTCCCCATCACATGGTGTACCATCTTTTTGTTTTCTCATGCATGTTTTCGATGTAGGAAGATGCCCTTGAACCTGGAGATTTGGGACCCATGCGATGGGTACCACGCAGTATTACTTTAAAGGGTCTGCGTTTGCTCACCCAACCTCACCAAACCTCTCAGCCCCAAGAGTGTCCACCCTTATGTCTCCTCCAGCTGTGGGTCTAGATATGGTCAATCCAGGTTGCATCACAGCCCCTGAACGCATTGTGTAAGAATTTCTCTCTCTTTCACTGTCTTTGTTTCATGGGTTTTTCGAAGTAATTTATTTTTATAATGCGGTTTAGCTGCTTTTCACTGCTGTGTTTATGCCGCTTTACACCCACTTGACACACTAACAGAGAGATATCAATACATAGGTTTTAAGATTATTACTAGTCAGATATATTCTTGTGCAGTGAATACGGCGTGTTGAATCCAGTTCTCTGAGCAAGGAGTAGGTCTTGTCTATTACATATTGGGTTTATGGAACGGTATCTGAGCTAATTTGAAACCCTTGTTTTATGTATCACCCCACCTCACCTTTCCCGTTAAGCAGCCATAGTGTGTTTTCTGCATGTGTGACTCTGTTCTGTTTTGTAATTCAGTTCAAGTGTAACGGTTTTGACATTCCCTCTATAAGTGATACCTTATGAGAAGTGTCCTTTTCTGTGTGACTTATTTCACTTAGAATCGTCGTACCTAAATCCACTCATCATGCTGCTACTAGCCTTATGACATTGATTTCATGGCTGAGTGATATTCCATTGTACATAAGGACCACAACTTCTTTATCCATTTTTCTCTTTCCTGGGATATTGAAGGTGGAATGAAGTGGAGGTCCTTGTCAACAGAGCAGCCCTAAACTTTGGGGTGCTTGTGTCTTGCTGATTTTTCATTTTCCCAATTTATACCCCCATGAGTGGAAGTGCCCTATGCTCTCTAAGCTGTGTTTTTTAGATGTTTCAGGACACACCGTACACTTCTCCAGAGTGGCTGTTGGCAATTTACATCCCGCCCATCAGTGTAGCAAGGCTCCCATTTCTCCATGGCCTGTCCTGCATTTCTGGTTTTGACACGTTTTTCAGCATGGCCCTTTTGACCGAAGGGTAGCGAGTCTTCTTTGTAGCGCTGATTTGCCTTTCCAGGTTGCTTAGTTGGCCAAAAAGGGCGTATGCGTTTTTTCCTGAATATATTCAGGAAAAAACGCATACGCCCTTTTTGGCCAAGGGCATCATTGTCAACGTTTTGCCGCTTTTCATGTGCTTTAAAGGCGATTCAAATCTACCTCCTGAAATCTGTTTCCTGCAATTCTGCCTTGATTTCAAATCCTCTTCTTTGCCTTCCCTCAATATATTTGTGGACGAGAGTTATCATTTATAACTCTGCAGGTTTGTGAATTGCAGTGCCCTGAAGCTCCATTTTACAACTCGCTTTTTTGGGAGCTGGCCGCAAAAGTGCAAGATGGCTTCAGGCCCTGTTCTGGTACCAGGGGGGGAGGATGAGCCTGTGGTTAATTCTTCTTCCTGATGGGAAAATAGAGTGACCTGTGCCTGTCCCAACACCAAGAGCTAGTCTCTCACTGGTTCCCCGTCTTCCCGTTCATCCTCAGGACAAATTGCAACCTGTACGGAACAGGAGGTTAAATGTGCTGATGTTCCAAGTAGGGAGATTGCTAGTGAAGCGGCTGGAATGGCGAACCCGGGCACAAGGAGATGAGAAATGAGGTGCGTTTTAGAAATCTTTCCCCATCACACGGTGTACCATCTTCTGGGATTCTCATGCATGTTTTCGATGTAGGAAGATGCCCTTGAACCTGGAGATTTGGGACCCATGCGATGGGTACCACGCAGTATTACTTTAAAGGTTGTGCGTTTGCTCACCCAACCTCACCAAACCTCTCAGCCCCAAGAGTGTCCACCCTTATGTCTCATCCAGCTGTGGGTCTAGATATGGTCAATCCAGGTTGCATCACAGCCCCTGAACGCATTGTGTAAGAATTTCTCTCTCTTTCACTGTCTTTGTTTCATGGGTTTTTCAAAGTAATTTATTTTTATAATGGGGTTTAGCTGCTTTTCACTGCTGTGTTTATGCCGCTTTACACCCACTTGACACACTAACAGAGAGATATCAATACATAGGTTTTAAGATTATTACTAGTCAGATATATTCTTGTGCGGTGAATAGGGCGTGTTGAGTCCAGTTCTCTGAGCGAGGAGTAGGTCTTGTCTATTACATATTGGGTTTATGGAACGGTATCTGATCTAATTTGAAACCCTTGTTTTAGGTATCACCCCACCTCACCTTTCCCGTTAAGCAGCCATAGTGTGTTTTCTGCATGTGTGACTCTGTTCTGTTTTGTAATTCAGTTCAAGTGTAACCCTTTTTACATTCCCTCTATAAGTGATACCTTATGAGAAGTGTCCTTTTCTGTGTGACTTATTTCACTTAGAATCGTCGTACCTAAATCCACTCATCATGCTGCTACTAGCCTTATGACATTGATTTCATGGCTGAGTGATATTCCATTGTACATAAGGACCACAACTTCTTTATCCATTTTTCTCTTTCCTGGGATATTGAAGGTGGAATGAAGTGGAGGTCCTTGTCAACAGAGCAGCTCTAAACTTTGGGGTGCTTGTGTCTTGCTGATTTTTCATTTTCCCAATTTATACCCCCATGAGTGGAAGTGCCCTATGCTCTCTATGCTGCGTTTTTTAGATGTTTCAGGACACACCGTACACTTCTCCAGAGTGGCTGTTGGCAATTTACATCCCGCCCATCAGTGTAGCAAGGCTCCCATTTCTCCATGGCCTGTCCTGCATTTCTGGTTTTGAGACTTTTTTCAGCGTGGCCCTTTTGACGGAAGGGTAGCGAGTCTTCTTTGTAGCGCTGATTTGCCTTTCCAGGTTGCTTGGTTGGCCAAAAAGGGCGTATGCGTTTTTTCCTGAATATATTCAGGAAAAAACGCATACGCCCTTTTTGGCCAAGGGCATCATTGTCAACGTTTTGCCGCTTTTCATGTGCTTTAAAGGCGATTCGAATCTACCTCCTGAAATCTGTTTCCTGCAATTCTGCCTTGATTTCAAATCCTCTTCTTTGCCTTCCCTCAATATATTTGTGGACGAGAGTTATCATTTATAACTCTGCAGGTTTGTGAATTGCAGTGCCCTGAAGCTCCAGTTTACAACTCGCATTTTTGGGAGCTGGCCGCAAAAGCGCAGGATGGCTTCACGCCCTGTTCTGGTTCCGGGGGGGAGGATGAGCCTGTGGTAAATTCTTCTTCCTGATGGGAAAATAGAGTGACCTGTGCCTGTCCCAACACCAAGAGCTAGTCTCTCACTGGTTCCCCGTGTACCCGTTCATCCTCAGGACAAATTGCAACCTGTACGGAACAGGAGGTTAAAGGTGCTGATGCTCCAAGTAGGGAGATTGTTAGTAAAGCGGCTGGAATGGCGAACCCGGGCACAAGGAGAAGAGAAATGAGGTGCGTTTTAGAAACCTTTCCCCATCACATGGTGTACCATCTTTTTGTTTTCTCATGCATGTTTTCGATGTAGGAAGATGCCCTTGAACCTGGAGATTTGGGTCCCATGGGATGGGTACCACGCAGTATTACTTTAAAGGGTCTGCGTTTGCTCACCTAACCTCACCAAACCTTTCAGCCCCAAGAGTGTCCACCCTTATGTCTCATCCAGCTGTGCGTCTAGATATGGTCAATCCAGGTTGCATCACAGCCCCTGAACGCATTGTGTAAGAATTTCTCTCTCTTTCACTGTCTTTGTTTCATGGGTTTTTCAAAGTAATTTATTTTTATAATGGGGTTTAGCTGCTTTTCACTGCTGTGTTTATGCCGCTTTACACCCGCTTGACACACTAACAGTGAGATATCAATACATAGGTTTTAAGATTATTACTAGTCAGATATATTCTTGTGCAGTGAATACGGCGTGTTGAATCCAGTTCTCTGAGCAAGGAGTAGGTCTTGTCTATTACATATTGGGTTTATGGAACGGTATCTGAGCTAATTTGAAACCCTTGTTTTATGTATCACCCCACCTCACCTTTCCCGTTAAGCAGCCATAGTGTGTTTTCTGCATGTGTGACTCTGTTCTGTTTTGTAATTCAGTTCAAGTGTAACGGTTTTGACATTCCCTCTATAAGTGATACCTTATGAGAAGTGTCCTTTTCTGTGTGACTTATTTCACTTAGAATCGTCGTACCTAAATCCACTCATCATGCTGCTACTAGCCTTATGACATTGATTTCATGGCTGAGTGATATTCCATTGTACATAAGGACCACAACTTCTTTATCCATTTTTCTCTTTCCTGGGATATTGAAGGTGGAATAAAGTGGAGGTCCTTGTCAACAGAGCAGCCCTCAACTTTGGGGTGCTTGTGTCTTGCTGATTTTTCATTTTCCCAATTTATACCCCCATGAGTAGAAGTGCCCTATGCTCTCTAAGCTGTGTTTTTCAGATGTTTCAGGACACACCGTACACTTCTCCAGAGTGGCTGTTGGCAATTTACATCCCGCCCATCAGTGTAGCAAGGCTCCCATTTCTCCATGGCCTGTCCTGCATTTCTGGTTTTGAGACTTTTTTCAGCATGGCCCTTTTGACCGATGGGTAGCGAGTCTTCTTTGTAGCCCTGATTTGCCTTTCCAGGTTGCTTGGTTGGCCAAAAAGGGCGTATGCGTTTTTTCCTGAATATATTCAGGAAAAAACGCATACGCCCTTTTTGGCCAAGGGCATCATTGTCAACGTTTTGCCGCTTTTCATGTGCTTTAAAGGCGATTCGAATCTACCTCCTGAAATCTGTTTCCTGGAATTCTGCCTTGATTTCAAATCCTCTTCTTTGCCTTCCCTCAATATATTTGTGGACGAGAGTTATCATTTATAACTCTGCAGGTTTGTGAATTGCAGTGCCCTGAATCTCCATTTTACAACTCGCATTTTTGGGAGCTGGCCGCAAAAGCGCAGGATGGCTTCAGGCCCTGTTCTGGTTCCGGGGGGGAGGATGAGCCTGTGGTTAATTCTTCTTCCTGATGGGAAAATAGAGTGACCTGTGCCTGTCCCAACACCAAGAGCTAGTCTCTCACTGGTTCCCCGTGTACCCGTTCATCATCAGGACAAATTGCAACCTGTACGGAACAGGAGGTTAAAGGTGCTGATGCTCCAAGTAGGGAGATTGTTAGTAAAGTGGCTGGAATGGCGATCCCGGGCACAAGGAGAAGAGAAATGAGGTGCGTTTTAGAAACCTTTCCCCATCACATGATGTACCATCTTTTTGTTTTCTCATGCATGTTTTCGATGTAGGAAGATGCCCTTGAACCTGGAGATTTGGGACCCATGCGATGGGTACCACGCAGTATTACTTTAAAGGGTCGGCGTTTGCTCACCCAACCTCACCAAACCTCTCAGCCCCAAGAGTGTCCACCCTTATGTCTCCTCCAGCTGTGGGTCTAGATATGGTCAATCCAGGTTGCATCACAGCACCTGAATGCATTGTGTAAGAATTTCTCTCTCTTTCACTGTCTTTGTTTCATGGGTTTTTCGAAGTAATTTATTTTTATAATGCGGTTTAGCTGCTTTTCACTGCTGTGTTTATGCCGCTTTACACCCACTTGACACACTAACAGAGAGATATCAATACATAGGTTTTAAGATTATTACTAGTCAGATATATTCTTGTGCGGTGAATAGGGCGTGTTGAGTCCAGTTCTCTGAGCGAGGAGTAGGTCTTGTCTATTACATATTGGGTTTATGGAACGGTATCTGAGCTAATTTGAAACCCTTGTTTTATGTATCACCCCACCTCACCTTTCCCGTTAAGCAGCCATAGTGTGTTTTCTGCATGTGTGACTCTGTTCTGTTTTGTAATTCAGTTCAAGTGTAACGGTTTTTACATTCCCTCTATAAGTGATACCTTATGAGAAGTGTCCTTTTCTGTGTGACTTATTTCACTTAGAATCGTCGTACCTAAATCCACTCATCATGCTGCTACTAGCCTTATGACATTGATTTCATGGCTGAGTGATATTCCATTGTACATAAGGACCACAACTTCTTTATCCATTTTTCTCTTTCCTGGGATATTGAAGGTGGAATGAAGTGGAGGTCCTTGTCAACAGAGCAGCCCTCAACTTTGGGGTGCTTGTGTCTTGCTGATTTTTCATTTTCCCAATTTATACCCCCATGAGTGGAAGTGCCCTATGCTCTCTAAGCTGTGTTTTTCAGATGTTTCAGGACACACCGTACACTTCTCCAGAGTGGCTGTTGGCAATTTACATCCCGCCCATCAGTGTAGCAAGGCTCCCATTTCTCCATGGCCTGTCCTGCATTTCTGGTTTTGAGACTTTTTTCAGCATGGCCCTTTTGACCGATGGGTAGCGAGTCTTCTTTGTAGCCCTGATTTGCCTTTCCAGGTTGCTTGGTTGGCCAAAAAGGGCGTATGCGTTTTTTCCTGAATATATTCAGGAAAAAACGCATACGCCCTTTTTGGCCAAGGGCATCATTGTCAACGTTTTGCCGCTTTTCATGTGCTTTAAAGGCGATTGGAATCTACCTCCTGAAATCTGTTTCCTGCAATTCTGCCTTGATTTCAAATCCTCTTCTTTGCCTTCCCTCAATATATTTGTGGACGAGAGTTATCATTTATAACTCTGCAGGTTTGTGAATTGCAGTGCCCTGAATCTCCATTTTACAACTCGCATTTTTGGGAGCTGGCCGCAAAACGCAGGATGGCTTCAGGCCCTGTTCTGGTTCCGGGGGGGAGGATGAGCCAGTGGTTAATTCTTCTTCCTGATGGGAAAATAGAGTGACCTGTGCCTGTCCCAACACCAAGAGCTAGTCTCTCACTGGTTCCCCGTGTACCCGTTCATCCTCAGGACAAATTGCAACCTGTACGGAACAGGAGGTTAAAGGTGCTGATGCTCCAAGTAGGGAGATTGTTAGTAAAGCGGCTGGAATGGCGAACCCGGGCACAAGGAGAAGAGAAATGAGGTGCGTTTTAGAAACCTTTCCCCATCACATGGTGTACCATCTTTTTGTTTTCTCATGCATGTTTTCGATGTAGGAAGATGCCCTTGAACCTGGAGATTTGGGACCCATGCGATGGGTACCACGCAGTATTACTTTAAAGGGTCGGCGTTTGCTCACCCAACCTCACCAAACCTCTCAGCCCCAAGAGTGTCCACCCTTATGTCTCCTCCAGCTGTGGGTCTAGATATGGTCAATCCAGGTTGCATCACAGCACCTGAACGCATTGTGTAAGAATTTCTCTCTCTTTCACTGTCTTTGTTTCATGGGTTTTTCGAAGTAATTTATTTTTATAATGCGGTTTAGCTGCTTTTCACTGCTGTGTTTATGCCGCTTTACACCCACTTGACACACTAACAGAGAGATATCAAAACATAGGTTTTAAGATTATTACTAGTCAGATATATTCTTGTGCAGTGAATACGGAGTGTTGAATCCAGTTCTCTGAGCAAGGAGTAGGTCTTGTCTATTACATATTGGGTTTATGGAACGGTATCTGAGCTAATTTGAAACCCTTGTTTTATGTATCACCCCACCTCACCTTTCCCGTTAAGCAGCCATAGTGTGTTTTCTGCATGTGTGACTCTGTTCTGTTTTGTAATTCAGTTCAAGTGTAACGGTTTTGACATTCCCTCTATAAGTGATACCTTATGAGAAGTGTCCTTTTCTGTGTGACTTATTTCACTTAGAATCGTCGTACCTAAATCCACTCATCATGCTGCTACTAGCCTTATGACATTGATTTCATGGCTGAGTGATATTCCATTGTACATAAGGACCACAACTTCTTTATCCATTTTTCTCTTTCCTGGGATATTGAAGGTGGAATGAAGTGGAGGTCCTTGTCAACAGAGCAGCCCTAAACTTTGGGGTGCTTGTGTCTTGCTGATTTTTCATTTTCCCAATTTATACCCCCATGAGTGGAAGTGCCCTATGCTCTCTAAGCTGTGTTTTTTAGATGTTTCAGGACACACCGTACACTTCTCCAGAGTGGCTGTTGGCAATTTACATCCCGCCCATCAGTGTAGCAAGGCTCCCATTTCTCCATGGCCTGTCCTGCATTTCTGGTTTTGACACGTTTTTCAGCATGGCCCTTTTGACCGAAGGGTAGCGAGTCTTCTTTGTAGCGCTGATTTGCCTTTCCAGGTTGCTTAGTTGGCCAAAAAGGGCGTATGCGTTTTTTCCTGAATATATTCAGGAAAAAACGCATACGCCCTTTTTGGCCAAGGGCATCATTGTCAACGTTTTGCCGCTTTTCATGTGCTTTAAAGGCGATTCAAATCTACCTCCTGAAATCTGTTTCCTGCAATTCTGCCTTGATTTCAAATCCTCTTCTTTGCCTTCCCTCAATATATTTGTGGACGAGAGTTATCATTTATAACTCTGCAGGTTTGTGAATTGCAGTGCCCTGAAGCTCCATTTTACAACTCGCTTTTTTGGGAGCTGGCCGCAAAAGTGCAAGATGGCTTCAGGCCCTGTTCTGGTACCAGGGGGGGAGGATGAGCCTGTGGTTAATTCTTCTTCCTGATGGGAAAATAGAGTGACCTGTGCCTGTCCCAACACCAAGAGCTAGTCTCTCACTGGTTCCCCGTCTTCCCGTTCATCCTCAGGACAAATTGCAACCTGTACGGAACAGGAGGTTAAAGGTGCTGATGCTCCAAGTAGGGAGATTGTTAGTAAAGCGGCTGGAATGGCGAACCCGGGCACAAGGAGAAGAGAAATGAGGTGCGTTTTAGAAACCTTTCCCCATCACATGGTGTACCATCTTTTTGTTTTCTCATGCATGTTTTCGATGTAGGAAGATGCCCTTGAACCTGGAGATTTGGGACCCATGCGATGGGTACCACGCAGTATTACTTTAAAGGGTGTGCGTTTGCTCACCCAACCTCACCAAACCTCTCAGCCCCAAGAGTGTCCACCCTTATGTCTCCTCCAGCTGTGGGTCTAGATATGGTCAATCCAGGTTGCATCACAGCCCCTGAACGCATTGTGTAAGAATTTCTCTCTCTTTCACTGTCTTTGTTTCATGGGTTTTTCAAAGTAATTTATTTTTATAATGGGGTTTAGCTGCTTTTCACTGCTGTGTTTATGCCGCTTTACACCCACTTGACACACTAACAGAGAGATATCAATACATAGGTTTTAAGATTATTACTAGTCAGATATATTCTTGTGCGGTGAATAGGGCGTGTTGAGTCCAGTTCTCTGAGCGAGGAGTAGGTCTTGTCTATTACATATTGGGTTTATGGAACGGTATCTGATCTAATTTGAAACCCTTGTTTTAGGTATCACCCCACCTCACCTTTCCCGTTAAGCAGCCATAGTGTGTTTTCTGCATGTGTGACTCTGTTCTGTTTTGTAATTCAGTTCAAGTGTAACGCTTTTTACATTCCCTCTATAAGTGATACCTTATGAGAAGTGTCCTTTTCTGTGTGACTTATTTCACTTAGAATCGTCGTACCTAAATCCACTCATCATGCTGCTACTAGCCTTATGACATTGATTTCATGGCTGAGTGATATTCCATTGTACATAAGGACCACAACTTCTTTATCCATTTTTCTCTTTCCTGGGATATTGAAGGTGGAATGAAGTGGAGGTCCTTGTCAACAGAGCAGCTCTAAACTTTGGGGTGCTTGTGTCTTGCTGATTTTTCATTTTCCCAATTTATACCCCCATGAGTGGAAGTGCCCTATGCTCTCTATGCTGTGTTTTTTAGATGTTTCAGGACACACCGTACACTTCTCCAGAGTGGCTGTTGGCAATTTACATCCCGCCCATCAGTGTAGCAAGGCTCCCATTTCTCCATGGCCTGTCCTGCATTTCTGGTTTTGAGACTTTTTTCAGCGTGGCCCTTTTGACCGAAGGGTAGCGAGTCTTCTTTGTAGCGCTGATTTGCCTTTCCAGGTTGCTTGGTTGGCCAAAAAGTGCGTAGGCGTTTTTTCCTGAATATATTCAGGAAAAAACGCATACGCCCTTTTTGGCCAAGGGCATCATTGTCAACGTTTTGCCGCTTTTCATGTGCTTTAACGGCGATTCGAATCTACCTCCTGAAATCTGTTTCCTGCAATTCTGCCTTGATTTCAAATCCTCTTCTTTGCCTTCCCTCAATATATTTGTGGACGAGAGTTATCATTTATAACTCTGCAGGTTTGTGAATTGCAGTGCCCTGAAGCTCCAGTTTACAACTCGCATTTTTGGGAGCTGGCCGCAAAAGCGCAGGATGGCTTCAGGCCCTGTTCTGGTTCCGGGGGGGAGGATGAGCCTGTGGTAAATTCTTCTTCCTGATGGGAAAATAGAGTGACCTGTGCCTGTCCCAACACCAAGAGCTAGTCTCTCACTGGTTCCCCGTGTACCCGTTCATCCTCAGGACAAATTGCAACCTGTACGGAACAGGAGGTTAAAGGTGCTGATGCTCCAAGTAGGGAGATTGTTAGTAAAGCGGCTGGAATGGCGAACCCGGGCACAAGGGGAAGAGAAATGAGGTGCGTTTTAGAAACCTTTCCCCATCACATGGTGTACCATCTTTTTGTTTTCTCATGCATGTTTTCGATGTAGGAAGATGCCCTTGAACCTGGAGATTTGGGACCCATGCGATGGGTACCACGCAGTATTACTTTAAAGGGTCTGCGTTTGCTCACCCAACCTCACCAAACCTCTCAGCCCCAAGAGTGTCCACCCTTATGTCTCATCCAGCTGTGGGTCTAGATATGGTCAATCCAGGTTGCATCACAGCCCCTGAACGCATTGTGTAAGAATTTCTCTCTCTTTCACTGTCTTGGTTTCATGGGTTTTTCGAAGTAATTTATTTTTATAATGGGGTTTAGCTGCTTTTCACTGCTGTGTTTATGCCGCTTTACACCCACTTGACACACTAACAGAGAGATATCAATACATAGGTTTTAAGATTATTACTAGTCAGATATATTCTTGTGCGGTGAATAGGGCGTGTTGAGTCCAGTTCTCTGAGCAAGGAGTAGGTCTTGTCTATTACATATTGGGTTTATGGAACGGTATCTGAGCTAATTTGAAACCCTTGTTTTATGTATCACCCCACCTCACCTTTCCCGTTAAGCAGCCATAGTGTGTTTTCTGCATGTGTGACTCTGTTCTGTTTTGTAATTCAGTTCAAGTGTAACGCTTTTTACATTCCCTCTATAAGTGATACCTTATGAGAAGTGTCCTTTTCTGTGTGACTTATTTCACTTAGAATCGTCGTACCTAAATCCACTCATCATGCTGCTACTAGCCTTATGACATTGATTTCATGGCTGAGTGATATTCCATTGTACATAAGGACCACAACTTCTTTATCCATTTTTCTCTTTCCTGGGATATTGAAGGTGGAATGAAGTGGAGGTCCTTGTCAACAGAGCAGCCCTAAACTTTGGGCTGCTTGTGTCTTGCTGATTTTTCATTTTCCCAATTTATACCCCCATGAGTGGAAGTGCCCTATGCTCTCTAAGCTGTGTTTTTTAGATGTTTCAGGACACACTGTACACTTCTCCAGAGTGGTTGTTGGCAATTTACATCCCGCCTATCAGTGTAGCAAGGCTCCCATTTCTCCATGGCCCGTCCTGCATTTCTGGTTTTGACACGTTTTTCAGCATGGCCCTTTTGACCGAAGGGTAGCGAGTCTTCTTTGTAGCGCTGATTTGCCTTTCCAGGTTGCTTGGTTGGCCAAAAAGGGCGTATGCGTTTTTTCCTGAATATATTCAGGAAAAAACGCATACGCCCTTTTTGGCCAAGGGCATCATTGTCAACGTTTTGCCGCTTTTCATGTGCTTTAAAGGCGATTCGAATCTACCTCCTGAAATCTGTTTCCTGCAATTCTGCCTTGATTTCAATTCCTCTTCTTTGCCTTCCCTCAATATATTTGTGGACGAGAGTTATCATTTATAACTCTGCAGGTTTGTGAATTGCAGTGCCCTGAAGCTCCATTTTACAACTCGCATTTTTGGGAGCTGGCCGCAAAAGTGCAAGATGGCTTCAGGCACTGTTCTGGTTCCGGGGGGGGAGGATGAGCCAGTGGTTAATTCTTCTTCCTGATGGGAAAATAGAGTGACCTGTGCCTGTCCCAACACCAAGAGCTAGTCTCTCACTGGTTCCCCGTCTTCCCGTTCATCCTCAGGAGAAATTGCAACCTGTACGGAACAGGAGGTTAAAGGTGCTGATGCTCCAAGTAGGGAGATTGTTAGTGAAGCGGCTGGAATGGCGAACCCGGGCACAAGGAGATGAGAAATGAGGTGCGTTTTAGAAATCTTTCCCCATCACACGGTGTACCATCTTCTGGGATTCTCATGCATGTTTTCGATGTAGGAAGATGCCCTTGAACCTGGAGATTTGGGTCCCATGGGATGGGTACCACGCAGTATTACTTTAAAGGGTCTGTGTTTGCTCACCCAACCTCAACAAAGCTCTCAGCCCCAAGAGTGTCCACCCTTATGTCTCATCCAGCTGTGGGTCTAGATATGGTCAATCCAGGTTGCATCACAGCCCCTGAACGCATTGTGTAAGCATTTCTCTCTCTTTCACTGTCTTGGTTTCATGGGTTTTTCGAAGTAATTTATTTTTATAATGGGGTTTAGCTGCTTTTCACTGCTGTGTTTATGCCGCTTTACACCCACTTGACACACTAACAGAGAGATATCAATACATAGGTTTTAAGATTATTACTAGTCAGATATATTCTTGTGCGGTGAATAGGGTTTGTTGAGTCTAGTTCTCTGAGCAAGGAGTAGATCTTGTCTATTACATATTGGGTTTATGGAACGGTATCTGAGCTAATTTGAAACCCTTGTTTTATGTATCACCCCACCTCACCTTTCCCGTTAAGCAGCCATAGTGTGTTTTCTGCATGTGTGACTCTGTTCTGTTTTGTAATTCAGTTCAAGTGTAACGGTTTTTACATTCCCTCTATAAGTGATACCTTATGAGAAGTGTCCTTTTCTGTGTGACTTATTTCACTTAGAATCGTCGTACCTAAATCCACTCATCATGCTGCTACTAGCCTTATGACATTGATTTCATGGCTGAGTGATATTCCATTGTACATAAGGACCACAACTTCTTTATCCATTTTTCTCTTTCCTGGGATATTGAAGGTGGAATGAAGTGGAGGTCCTTGTCAACAGAGCAGCCCTAAACTTTGGGGTGCTTGTGTCTTGCTGATTTTTCATTTTCCCAATTTATACCCCCATGAGTGGAAGTGCCCTATGCTCTCTAAGCTGTGTTTTTTAGATGTTTCAGGACACACCGTACACTTCTCCAGAGTGGCTGTTGGCAATTTACATCCCGCCCATCAGTGTAGCAAGGCTCCCATTTCTCCATGGCCTGTCCTGCATTGCTGGTTTTGAGACTTTTTTCAGCATTGCCCTTTTGACCGATGGGTAGCGAGTCTTCTTTGTAGCGCTGATTTGCCTTTCCAGGTTGCTTGGTTGGCCAAAAAGGGCGTATGCGGTTTTTCCTGAATATATTCAGGAAAAAAGGCATACGCCCTTTTTGGCCAAGGGCATCATTGTCAACGTTTTGCCGCTTTTCATGTGCTTTAAAGGCGATTCGAATCTACCTCCTGAAATCTGTTTCCTGCAATTCTGCCTTGATTTCAAATCCTCTTCTTTGCCTTCCCTCAATATATTTGTGGACGAGAGTTATCATTTATAACTCTGCAGGTTTGTGAATTGCAGTGCGCTGAAGCTCCATTTTACAACTCGCTTTTTTGGGAGCTGGCCGCAAAAGCACTGGATGGCTTCAGGCCCTGTTCTGGTTCCGGGGGGGATGATGAGCCTGTGGTTAATTCTTCTTCCTGATGGGAAAATAGAGTGACCTGTGCCTGTCCCAACACCAAGAGCTAGTCTCTCACTGGTTCCCCGTGTACCCGTTCATCCTCAGGACAAATTGCAACCTGTACGGAACAGGAGGTTAAAGGTGCTGATGCTCCAAGTAGGGAGATTGTTAGTAAAGCAGCTGGAATGGCGAACCCGGGCACAAGGAGAAGAGAAATGAGGTGCGTTTTAGAAACCTTTCCCCATCACATGGTGTACCATCTTTTTGTTTTCTCATGCATGTTTTCGATGTAGGAAGATGCCCTTGAACCTGGAGATTTGGGACCCATGTGATGGGTACCACGCAGTATTACTTTAAAGGGTCTGCGTTTGCTCACCCAACCTCACCAAACCTCTCAGCCCCAAGAGTGTCCACCCTTATGTCTCATCCAGCTGTGGGTCTAGATATGGTCAATCCAGGTTGCATCACAGCCCCTGAACGCATTGTGTAAGAATTTCTCTCTCTTTCACTGTCTTGGTCTCATGGGTTTTTCGAAGTAATTTATTTTTATAATGGGGTTTAGCTGCTTTTCACTGCTGTGTTTATGCCGCTTTACACCCACTTGACACACTAACAGAGAGATATCAATACATAGGTTTTAAGATTATTACTAGTCAGATATATTCTTGTGCGGTGAATAGGGCGTGTTGAGTCCAGTTCTCTGAGCAAGGAGTAGGTCTTGTCTATTACATATTGGGTTTATGGAACGGTATCTGAGCTAATTTGAAACCCTTGTTTTATGTATCACCCCACCTCACCTTTCCCGTTAAGCAGCCATAGTGTGTTTTCTGCATGTGTGACTCTGTTCTGTTTTGTAATTCAGTTCAAGTGTAACGGTTTTTACATTCCCTCTATAAGTGATACCTTATGAGAAGTGTCCTTTTCTGTGTGACTTATTTCACTTAGAATCGTCGTACCTAAATCCACTCATCATGCTGCTACTAGCCTTATGACATTGATTTCATGGCTGAGTGATATTCCATTGTACATAAGGACCACAACTTCTTTTTTTTTTTTTTTTTTTTTTTTTTTTTTTTTTTAATGGTTGATTTATATATATATATTTTTTTTTAAACATCTTTATTGAAGTATAATTGCCTTACAATGGTGTGTTACCTTCTGCTTTATAACAAAGTGAATCAGTTATACATATACAATATGTTCCCATATCTCTTCCCTCTTGCATCTCCCTCCCTCCCACCCTCCCCATCCCACCCCTCTAGGTGGTCACAAAGCACCGAGCTGATCTCCCTGTGCTATGCGGCTGCTTCCCACTAGCTACCTATTTTACATTTGGTAGTGTATATATGTCCATGACACTCTCTCACCCTGTCACATCTCACCCCACCCCCTCCCCATATCCTCAAGTCCATTCTCTAGTAGGTCTGTGTCTTTATTCCCGTCTTGCCACTAGGTTCTTCATGGCTTTTTTTCCCCTTAGATTCCGTATATATGTGTTAGCATACTGTATTTGTTTTTCTCTTTCTGACTTACTTCACTCTGTATGACAGACTCTAACTCCATCCACCTCATTACAAATACCTCCATTTCATTTCTTTTTATGGCTGAGTAATATTCCATTGTATATATGTGCCACATCTTCTTTATCCATTCATCTGTCGATGGACATTTAGGTTGCTTCCATGTCCTGGCTATTGTAAATAGAGCTGCAATGAACATTTTGGTACAAGACTCTTTTTGACCTATGGTTTTCTCAGGGTATATGCCCAGTAGTGGGATTGCTGGATCGTATGGTAGTTCTATTTGTAGTTTTTTAAGGAACCTCCATACTGTTCTCCATAGTGGCTGTATCAATTTACATTCCCACCAACAGTGCAAGAGAGTTCCCTTTCCTCCACACCCTCTCCAGCATTTATTGTTTCTAGATTTTTTGATGATGGCCATTCTGACCGGTGTGAGATGATATCTCATTGTAGTTTTGATTTGCATTTCTCTAATGATTAAAGATGTTGAACATTCTTTCATGTGTCTGTTGGCCATCTGTATATCTTCTTTGGAGAAATGTCTATTTAGGTCTTCTGCCCATTTTTGGATTGGGTTGTTCGTTTTTTTGTTATTGAGCTGCATGAGCTGCTTGTAAATCTTGGAGATTAATCCTTTGTCAGTTGCTTCATTTGCAAATATTTTCTCCCATTCTGATGGTTGTCTTTTGGTCTTGTTTATGGTTTCCTTTGCTGTGCAAAAGCTTTTAAGTTTCATTAGGTCCCATTTGTTTATTTGTGTTCTTATTTCCATTTCTCTGGGAGCTGGGTCAAAAAGAATCTTGCTGTGATGTATGTCATAGAATGTTCTGCCTATGTTTTCCTCTAAGAGTTTGATAGTGTCTGGTCTTACACTTAGGTCTTTAATCCATTTTGAGTTTATTTTTGTGCATGGTGTCAGGGAGTGTTCTAATTTCATACTTTTACATGTATCTGTCCAATTTTCCCAGCACCACTTATTGAAGAGGCTGTCTTTTCTCCACTGTATATGCTTGCCTCCTTTATCAAAGATAAGGTGACCATATGTGCGTGGGTTTATCTCTGGGCTTTCTATCCTGTTCCATTGATCTATATTTCTGTTTTTGTGCCAGTACCAAACTGTCTTGATTACTGTAGCTTTGTAATATAGTCTGAAGTCAGGGAGCCTGATTCCCCCAGCTCCATTTTTTGTTCTCAAGATTGCTTTGGCTATTCGGGGTCTTTTGTGTTTCCATACAAATTGTGAAATTTTTTGTTCTAGTTCTGTGAAAAATGCCAGTGGTAGTTTGATAGGGATTGCATTGAATCTGTAGATTGCTTTGGGTAGTAGAGTCATTTTCACAATGTTGATTCTTCCAATCCAGGAACATGGTATATCTTTCCATCTATTTGTATCATCTTTAATTTCTTTCATCAGTGTCTTATAATTTTCTGCATACAGGTCTTTTGTCTCCTTAGGTAGGTTTATTCCTAGATATTTTATTCTTTTTGTTGCAATGGTAAACGGGAGTGTTTTCTTAATTTCACTTTCAGATTTTTCGTCATTAGTGTATAGAAATGCAAGAGATTTCTGTGCATTAATTTTGTATCCTGCTACTTTCCCAAATTCATTGATTAGCTCTAGGAGTTTTCTGGTAGCATCTTTAGGATTCTCTATGTATAGTATCATGTCATCTGCAAACAGTGACAGCTTTACTTCTTCTTTTCCGATTTGGATTCCTTTTATTTCTTTGTCTTCTCTGATTGCTGTGGCTAACACTTCCAAAACTATGTTGAATAATAGTGGTGAGAGTGGGCAACCTTGTCTTGTTCCTGATCTTAGTGGAAATGGTTTCAGTTTTTCACCATTGAGGACAATGTTGGCTGTGGGTTTGTCATATATGGCCTTTATTATGTTGAGGAAAGTTCCCTCTATGCCTACTTTCTGCAGGACTTTTATCATAAATGGGTGTTGAATTTTGTCGAAAGCTTTCTCTGCATCTATTGAGATGATCATATGGTTTTTCTCCTTCAATTTGTTAATATGGTGTATCACATTGATTGATTTACGTATATTGAAGAATCCTTGCATTCCTGGGATAAACCCCACTTGATCATGGTGTATGATCTTTTTAATGTGCTGTTGGATTCTGTTTGCGAGTATTTTGTTGAGGATTTTTGCATCTATGTTCATCAGTGATATTGGCCTGTAGTTTTCTTTCTTTGTGACATCTTTGTCTGGTTTTGGTATCAGGGTGATGGTGGCCTCGTAGAATGAGTTTGGGAGTGTTCCTCCCTCTGCAATATTTTGGAAGAGTTTGAGAAGGATAGGTGTCAGCTCTTCTCTAAATGTTTGATAGAATTCACCTGTGAAGCCATCTGGTCCTGGGCTTTTGTTTGTTGGAAGGTTTTTAATCACAGTTTCAATTTCAGTGCTTGTGATTGGTCTGTTCATATTTTCTATTTCTTCCTGGTTCAGTCTCGGCAGTTTGTGCATTTCTAAGAATCTGTCCATTTCTTCCAGGTTGTCCATTTTATTGGCGTAGAGTTGCTTGTAGTAATCTCTCATGATCTTTTGTATTTCTGCAGTGTCAGTGGTTACTTCTCCTTTTTCATTTCTAATTCTATTGATTTGAGTCTTCTCCCTTTTTCTCTTGATGAGTCTGGCTAATGGTTTATCAATTTTGTTTATCTTCTCAAAGAACCAGCTTTTAGTTTTATTGATTTTTGCTATTGTTTCCTTCATTTCTTTTTCATTTATTTCTGACCTGATCTTTATGATTTCTTTCCTTCTGCTAGCTTTGGGGTTTTTTTGTTCTTCTTTCTCTAATTGCTTTAGGTGCAAGGTTAGGTTGTTTATTCGAGATGTTTCCTGTTTCTTGAGGTAGGCTTGTATTGCTATAAACTTCCCTCTTAGCACTGCTTTTGCTGCGTCCCATAGGTTTTGGGTCGTCGTATCTCCATTGTCATTTGTTTCTAGGTATTTTTTGATTTCCCCTTTGATTTCTTCAGTGATCACTTCATTATTAAGTAGTGTATTGTGTAGCCTCCATGTGTTTGTATTTTTTACAGATCTTTTCCTGTAATTGATATCTAGTCTCATAGCGTTGTGGTCGGAAAAGATACTTGATACGATTTCAATTTTCTTAAATTTACCAAGGCTTGATTTGTGACCCAAGATATGATCTATCCTGGAGAATGTTCCATGCGCACTTGAGAAAAATGTGTATTCTGTTGTTTTTGGGTGGAATGTCCTATAAATATCAATTAAGTCCATCTTGTTTAATGTATCATTTAAAGCTTGTGTTTCCTTATTTATTTTCATTTTGGATGATCTGTCCATTGATGAAAGTGGGGTGTTAAAGTCCCCTACTATGATTGTGTTGCTGTCAATTTCCCCTTTTATGGCTGTTAGTATTTGCCTTATGTATTGAGGTGCTCCTATGTTGGGTGCATAAATATTTACAATTGTTATACCTTCCTCTTGGATCGATCCCTTGATCATTATATAGTGTCCTTCTTTGTCTCTTATAATATTCTTTATTTTAAAGTCTATTTTGTCTGATATGAGAATTGCTACTCCAGCTTTCTTTTGATTTCCATTTGCATGGAATATCTTTTTCCATCCCCTCACTTTCAGTCTGTATGTGTCTCTAGGTCTGAAGTGGGTCTCTTGTAGACAGCATATATATGGGTCTTGTTTTTGTATCCATTCAGCCAGTCTGTGTCTTTTGGTGGGAGCATTTAATCCATTTACATTCAAGGTAATTATCGATATGTATGTTCCCATTCCCATTTTCTTAAATGTTTTGGGTTTGTTATTGTAGGTGTTTTCCTTCTCTTGTGTTTCTTGCCTAGAGAAGTTCCTTTAGCATTTGTTGTAAAGCTGGTTTGGCGGTGCTGAACTCTCTCAGCTTTTGCTTGTCTGTAAAGGTTTTAATTTCTCCATCAAATCTGAATGAGATTCTTGCTGGGTAGAGTAACCTTGGTTGTAGGTTTTTCTCCTTCATCACTTTAAGTATATCCTGCCACTCCCTTCTGGCTTGCAGAGTTTCTGCTGAAAGATCAGATGTTAACCTTATGGGGATTCCCTTGTGTGTTATTTGTTGTTTTTCCCTTGCTGCTTTTAATATGTTTTCTTTATATTTAATTTTTGACAGTTTGATTAATATGTGTCTTGGCGTGTTTCTCCTTGGGTTTATCCTGTATGGGACTCTCTGTGCTTCCAGCACTTGATTAACTATTTCCTTTCCCATATTAGGGAAGTTTTCAACTATAATCTCTTCAAATATTTTCTCAGTCCCTTTCTTTTTCTCTTCTTCTTCTGGGACCCCTATAATTCGAATGTTGGTGCGTTTAATGTTGTCCCAGAGGTCTCTGAGACTGTCCTCAGTTCTTTTCATTCTTTTTTCTTTATCCTGCTCTGCAGTAGTTATTTCCACCATTTTATCTTCCAGGTCACTTATCCTTTCTTCTGCCTCAGTTATTCTGCTATTGATCCCATCTAGAGTATTTTTAATTTCATTTATTGTGTTTTTCATCATTGCTTGGTTCCTCTTTAGTTCTTCTACGTCCTTGTTAAATGTTTCTTGCATTTTGTCTATTCTATTTCCAAGATTTTGGATCATCCTTACTATCATTATTCTGAATTCTTTTTCAGGTAGACTACCTATTTCCTCTTCATTTGTTAGGTCTGGTGTGTTTTGACCCTGCTCCTTCATCTGCTGTGTGTTTTTCTGTCGTCTCATTTTGCTTATCTTACTGTGTTTGGGGTCTCCTTTTCACAGGCTGCAGGTTCGTAGTTCCCGTTGTTTTTAGTATCTGTCCCCAGTGGGTAAGGTTGGTTCAGTGGGTTGTGTAGGCTTCCTGGTGGAGGGGACTATTGCCTGTGTTCTGGTGGATGAGGTTGAATCTTGTCTTTCTGGTGGGCACGTCCACTTCTGGTGGTGTGTTTTGGGGTGTCTGTGGCCTTATGATTTTAGGCAGCCTCCCTGCTAATGGATGGGGCTGTGTTCCTGTCTTGCTAGTTGTTTGGCATAGGGTGTCCAGCCCTGTAGCTTGCTGGTCGTTGAGTGAAGCTGGGTCTTGATGTTGAGATGGAGATCTCTGAGAGATTTTTGCCGTTTGGTGTTACGTGGAGCTGGTAGGTCTCATGTGGACCAGTGTCCTGAGGTTGGCTCTCCCACCTCAGAGGCACAGCCCTGATGCCTGGCTGGAGCACCAAGAGCCTTTCATCCACACAGCTCAGAATATAAGGGAGAAAAAAATAAAAAGAGGATAAAATAAAATAAAATAAAGCTATTATAATAAAAAATAAGAAAAAAAATTATTAAGAGTAAATGTATTCAGAAAAAAATTTTTTTTAATTTTTAAAAATAGATTTATTAATTTTTTTATAGTAAAAAATAAGAAAAAGATTTTTAAGAAAAAAATTTATTAAAAAAAAAATTTTTAATTTTTTAAAATAAAAAATATGAAAAAAGTTTTTAAAAAATTTTTTAATTTCTAAAATAGAAAATACGGAAAAAATTATTAAGAAAGCATATATTAGGAAAAAAAAATTTTTTTTAAGTAAAAAAAAAAAAAAAAAAAAGGACGGACCTAACCCTAGGACTGATGGTGAAAGCAAAGCTATACAGACAAAATCTCACCCAGAAGCATACACATATACACTCACAAAAAAAGGAAAAGGGGAAATTAATATATCCTGCTCCCAAAGTCCACCTTTTGAATTTGGGATGATTCGTTGTCTATTCAGGTATTCAACAGATGCGGGCACATCAAGTTGTTTGTGGAGCTTTAATCCGCTGCTTCTGAGGCTGCTGGGGGAGATTTCCCTTTCTCTTCTTACAGCTCCCAGCGTTCAGCTTTGGATTTGGACCCGCCTCTGCGTGTACGTCGCCTGAGGGCGTCAGTTCCCCGCCCAGACAGAACAGGGTTAAAGGAGCAGCTGCTCCGGGGGCTCTGGCTCACTCAGGCCGGGGGAGGGAGCGGTACGGAGGAGGCGGGGCGAGCCTGCGGCGTCAGAGGCGTCGTGACTTTGCAGCAGCCTGAGGCGCGCCGTGTGTTCTCCCGGGGAAGTTCTCCCTGGATCACGGGAACCTGGCAGTGGCGAGCTGCACCGGCTCCCGGGAGGGGCAGTGTGGAGAGTGACCTGGGCTCGCACACAGGCTTCTTGGTGGCGGCAGCAGCAGCCTTAGCGTTTCCTACCAGTCTCTGGGGTCCGCGCTGTTAGCCGCGGCTCGCGCCCGCCTCTGGAGTTCATCTAGGCGGCTCTCTGAATCCCCTCTCCTTGCGCGCCGCGAAACAAAGAGGCAAGAAAAAGTCTCTTGCCTCTTCGGCGGCTGCAGACCTCCTCTCCGGCTCCCTCCGGGTTCGCCGCGGCACGCCAACCCCTTCAGGCTGTGTTCACGCCGCCAACCCCAGTCCTCTCCCTGCGATCCGACCGAAACCCGCGCCTCAGCTCCCAGCCCCGCCCACCCCGGCGGGTGAGCAGACAAGCCTCTCGGGCTGGTGAGCGCTGCTCGGCGCTGAGCCTCTGTGCGGGAATCTCTCCGTTTTTCCCTCTGCGCCCCTGTTGCTGTGGGATCCGCGCTGATAGCCGCGCGGCTCGCACCCGTCTCTGGATTTCGTTTAGGCAGCGCTCTGAATCCCCTCTCCTTGCGCGCCGCGAAACAAAGAGGCAAGAAAAAGTCTCTTGCCTCTTCGGCAGCTGCAGACTTTTTCCCAGACTCCCTCCCGGCTAGCACCAAAGCCCGAGCCTCAGCTCCCAGACCCCGCCCGACCCAGCGAGTGAGCAGACAAGCCTCTCGGGCTGGTGAGTGCTGGTTGATGCCGAGCCTCTGTGCGGGAGTCTCTCCACTTTGCCCTCCGCACCCCTGTGGCTGCGCTCTCCTCCGCGGCTCCGAAGCTTCCCCCCTCTGCCACCTGCAGTCTCTGCCCGCAAAGGGGCTTCCTAGTGCCTGGAAACCTTTCCTCCTTCACGGCTCCCTCCCACTGGCGCAGGTCCCGTCCCTATTCTTTTGTCTCTGTTATTTCTTTTTTCTTTTACCCTACCCAAGTACGTGGGGATTTTCTTGCCTTTTGGGAGGTCTGACGTCTTCTGCCAGCGTTCAGTGGGTGTTCTGTAGGAGCAGTTCCACGTGTAGATGTATTTCTGCTGTATCTGTGGGAAGGAAGGTGATCTCCGCGTCTTACTCTTCCGCCATCTTGCCCCCTCCGGACCACAACTTCTTTATCCATTTTTCTCTTTCCTGGGATATTGAAGGTGGAATGAAGTGGAGGTCCTTGTCAACAGAGCAGCCCTAAACTTTGGGCTGCTTGTGTCTTGCTGATTTTTCATTTTCCCAATTTATAACCCCAAGAGTGGAAGTGCCCTATGCTCTCTAAGCTGTGTTTTTTAGATGTTTCAGGACACACCGTACACTTCTCCAGAGTGGCTGTTGGCAATTTACATCCCGCCCATCAGTGTAGCAAGGCTCCCATTTCTCCATGGCCTGTCCTGCATTTCTGGTTTTGACACGTTTTTCAGCAATGCCCTTTTGACCGAAGGGTAGCGAGTCTTCTTTGTAGCGCTGATTTGCCTTTCCAGGTTGCTTGGTTGGCCAAAAAGGGCGTATGCGTTTTTTCCTGAATATATTCAGGAAAAAACGCATACGCCCTTTTTGGCCAAGGGCATCATTGTCAACGTTTTGCCGCTTTTCATGTGCTTTAAAGGCGATTCGAATCTACCTCCTGAAATCTGTTTCCTGCAATTCTGCCTTGATTTCAAATCCTCTTCTTTGCCTTCCCTCAATATATTTGTGGACGAGAGTTATCATTTATAACTCTGCAGGTTTGTGAATTGCAGTGCCCTGAAGCTCCATTTTACAACTCGCTTTTTTGAGAGCTGGCCGCAAAAGTGCAAGATGCCTTCAGGCCCTGTTCTGGTTCCGTGGGGGGAGGATGAGCCTGTGGTTAATTCTTCTTCCTGATGGAAAAATAGAGTGACCTGTGCCTGTCCCAACACCAAGAGCTAGTCTCTCACTGGTTCCCCGTGTACCCGTTCATCCTCAGGAGAAATTGCAACCTGTACGGAACAGGAGGTTAAAGGTGCTGATGCTCCAAGTAGGGAGATTGTTAGTAAAGCGGCTGGAATGGCGAAACCAGGCACAAGGAGAAGAGAAATGAGGTGCGTTTTAGAAACCTTTCCCCATCACATGGTGTACCCTCTTTTTGTTTTCTCATGCATGTTTTCGATGTAGGAATATGCCCTTGAACCTGGAGATTAGGGACCCATGCGATGGGTACCACGCAGTATTACTTTAATGGGTCTGCGTTTGCTCACCCAACCTAACCAAACCTCTCAGCCCCAAGAGTGTCCACCCTTATGTCTCCTCCAGCTGTGGGTCTAGATATGGTCCATCCAGGTTGCATCACAGCCCCTGAACGCATTGTGTAAGTATTTCTCTCTCTTTCACTGTCTTTGTTTCATGGGTTTGTAAAAGTAATTTATTTTTATAATGGGGTTTAGCTGCTTTTCACTGCTGTGTTTATGCCGCTTTACACCCGCTTGACACACTAACAGTGAGATATCAATACATAGGTTTTAAGATTATTACTAGTCAGATATATTCTTGTGCAGTGAATACGGCGTATTGAATCCAGTTCTCTGAGCAAGGAGTAGGTCTTGTCTATTACATATTGGGTTTATGGAACGGTATCTGAGCTAATTTGAAACCCTTGTTTTATGTATCACCCCACCTCACCTTTCCCGTTAAGCAGCCATAGTGTGTTTTCTGCATGTGTGACTCTGTTCTGTTTTGTAATTCAGTTCAAGTGTAACGGTTTTGACATTCCCTCTATAAGTGATACCTTATGAGAAGTGTCCTTTTCTGTGTGACTTATTTCACTTAGAATTGTCGTACCTAAATCCACTCATCATGCTGCTACTAGCCTTATGACATTGATTTCATGGCTGAGTGATATTCCATTGTACATAAGGACCACAACTTCTTTATCCATTTTTCTCTTTCCTGGGATATTGAAGGTGGAATGAAGTGGAGGTCCTTGTCAACAGAGCAGCCCTAAACTTTGGGGTGCTTGTGTCTTGCTGATTTTTCATTTTCCCAATTTATACCCCCATGAGTGGAAGTGCCCTATGCTCTCTAAGCTGTGTTTTTTAGATGTTTCAGGACACACCGTACACTTCTCCAGAGTGGCTGTTGGCAATTTACATCCCGCCCATCAGTGTAGCAAGGCTCCCATTTCTCCATGGCCTGTCCTGCATTTCTGGTTTTGAGACTTTTTTCAGCATGGCCCTTTTGACCGATGGGTAGCGAGTCTTCTTTGTAGCCCTGATTTGCCTTTCCAGGTTGCTTGGTTGGCCAAAAAGGGCGTATGCGTTTTTTCCTGAATATATTCAGGAAAAAACGCATACGCCCTTTTTGGCCAAGGGCATCATTGTCAACGTTTTGCCGCTTTTCATGTGCTTTAAAGGCGATTCGAATCTACCTCCTGAAATCTGTTTCCTGCAATTCTGCCTTGATTTCAAATCCTCTTCTTTGCCTTCCCTCAATATATTTGTGGACGAGAGTTATCATTTATAACTCTGCAGGTTTGTGAATTGCAGTGCCCTGAAGCTCCACTTTACAACTCGCTTTTTTGGGAGCTGGCCGCAAAAGCACTGGATGGCTTCAGGCCCTGTTCTGGTTCCGGGGGGGATGATGAGCCTGTGGTTAATTCTTCTTCCTGATGGGAAAATAGAGTGACCTGTGCCTGTCCCAACACCAAGAGCTAGTCTCTCACTGGTTCCCCGTGTACCCGTTCATCCTCAGGACAAATTGCAACCTGTACAGAACAGAAGGTTAAAGGTGCTGATGCTCCAAGTAGGGAGATTGTTAGTAAAGCGGCTGGAATGGCGAACCCGGGCACAAGGAGAAGAGAAATGAGGTGCGTTTTAGAAACCTTTCCCCATCACATGGTGTACCCTCTTTTTGTTTTCTCATGCATGTTTCCGATGTAGGAAGATGCCCTTGAACCTGGAGATTTGGGACCCATGCGATGGGTACCACGCAGTATTACTTTAAAGGGTCTGCGTTTGCTCACCCAACCTTACCAAACCTCTCAGCCCCAAGAGTGTCCACCCTTATGTCTCATCCAGCTGTGGGTCTAGATATGGTCAATCCAGGTTGCATCACAGCCCCTGAACGCATTGTGTAAGAATTTCTCTCTCTTTCACTGTCTTTGTTTCATGGGTTTGTAAAAGTAATTTATTTTTATAATGGGGTTTAGCTGCTTTTCACTGCTGTGTTTATGCCGCTTTACACCCACTTGACACACTAACAGAGAGATATCAATACATAGGTTTTAAGATTATTACTAGTCAGATATATTCTTGTGCGGTGAATAGGGCGTGTTGAGTCCAGTTCTCTGAGCAAGGAGTAGGTCTTGTCTATTACATATTGGGTTTATGGAACGGTATCTGAGCTAATTTGAAACCCTTGTTTTATGTATCACCCCACCTCACCTTTCCCGTTAAGCAGCCATAGTGTGTTTTCTGCATGTGTGACTCTGTTCTGTTTTGTAATTCAGTTCAAGTGTAACGGTTTTTACATTCCCTCTATAAGTGATACCTTATGAGAAGTGTCCTTTTCTGTGTGACTTATTTCACTTAGAATCGTTGTACCTAAATCCACTCATCATGCTGCTACTAGCCTTATGACATTGATTTCATGGCTGAGTGATATTCCATTGTACATAAGGACCACAACTTCTTTATCCATTTTTCTCTTTCCTGGGATATTGAAGGTGGAATGAAGTGGAGGTCCTTGTCAACAGAGCAGCCCTAAACTTTGGGGTGCTTGTGTCTTGCTGATTTTTCATTTTCCCAATTTATACCCCCATGAGTGGAAGTGCCCTATGCTCTCTAAGCTGTGTTTTTTAGATGTTTCAGGACACACCGTACACTTCTCCAGAGTGGCTGTTGGCAATTTACATCCCGCCCATCAGTGTAGCAAGGCTCCCATTTCTCCATGCCCTGTCCTGCATTTCTGGTTTTGAGACTTTTTTCAGCATGGCCCTTTTGACCGATGGGTAGCGAGTCTTCTTTGTAGCCCTGATTTGCCTTTCCAGGTTGCTTGGTTGGCCAAAAAGGGCGTATGCTTTTTTTTCCTGAATATATTCAGGAAAAAACGCATACGCCCTTTTTGGCCAAGGGCATCATTGTCAACGTTTTGCTGCTTTTCATGTGCTTTAAAGGCGATTCGAATCTACCTCCTGAAATCTGTTTCCTGCAATTCTGCCTTGATTTCAAATCCTCTTCTTTGCCTTCCCTCAATATATTTGTGGACGAGAGTTATCATTTATAACTCTGCAGGTTTGTGAATTGCAGTGCCCTGAAGCTCCACTTTACAACTCGCTTTTTTGGGAGCTGGCCGCAAAAGCACTGGATGGCTTCAGGCCCTGTTCTGGTTCCGGGGGGGATGATGAGCCTGTGGTTAATTCTTCTTCCTGATGGGAAAATAGAGTGACCTGTGCCTGTCCCAACACCAAGAGCTAGTCTCTCACTGGTTCCCCGTGTACCCGTTCATCCTCAGGACAAATTGCAACCTGTACAGAACAGAAGGTTAAAGGTGCTGATGCTCCAAGTAGGGAGATTGTTAGTAAAGCGGCTGGAATGGCGAACCCGGGCACAAGGAGAAGAGAAATGAGGTGCGTTTTAGAAACCTTTCCCCATCACATGGTGTACCCTCTTTTTGTTTTCTCATGCATGTTTCCGATGTAGGAAGATGCCCTTGAACCTGGAGATTTGGGACCCATGCGATGGGTACCACGCAGTATTACTTTAAAGGGTCTGCGTTTGCTCACCCAACCTTACCAAACCTCTCAGCCCCAAGAGTGTCCACCCTTATGTCTCATCCAGCTGTGGGTCTAGATATGGTCAATCCAGGTTGCATCACAGCCCCTGAACGCATTGTGTAAGAATTTCTCTCTCTTTCACTGTCTTTGTTTCATGGGTTTGTAAAAGTAATTTATTTTTATAATGGGGTTTAGCTGCTTTTCACTGCTGTGTTTATGCCGCTTTACACCCACTTGACACACTAACAGAGAGATATCAATACATAGGTTTTAAGATTATTACTAGTCAGATATATTCTTGTGCGGTGAATAGGGCGTGTTGAGTCCAGTTCTCTGAGCAAGGAGTAGGTCTTGTCTATTACATATTGGGTTTATGGAACGGTATCTGAGCTAATTTGAAACCCTTGTTTTATGTATCACCCCACCTCACCTTTCCCGTTAAGCAGCCATAGTGTGTTTTCTGCATGTGTGACTCTGTTCTGTTTTGTAATTCAGTTCAAGTGTAACGGTTTTTACATTCCCTCTATAAGTGATACCTTATGAGAAGTGTCCTTTTCTGTGTGACTTATTTCACTTAGAATCGTTGTACCTAAATCCACTCATCATGCTGCTACTAGCCTTATGACATTGATTTCATGGCTGAGTGATATTCCATTGTACATAAGGACCACAACTTCTTTATCCATTTTTCTCTTTCCTGGGATATTGAAGGTGGAATGAAGTGGAGGTCCTTGTCAACAGAGCAGCCCTAAACTTTGGGGTGCTTGTGTCTTGCTGATTTTTCATTTTCCCAATTTATACCCCCATGAGTGGAAGTGCCCTATGCTCTCTAAGCTGTGTTTTTTAGATGTTTCAGGACACACCGTACACTTCTCCAGAGTGGCTGTTGGCAATTTACATCCCGCCCATCAGTGTAGCAAGGCTCCCATTTCTCCATGGCCTGTCCTGCATTTCTGGTTTTGACACGTTTTTCAGCAATGCCCTTTTGACCGAAGGGTAGCGAGTCTTCTTTGTAGCGCTGATTTGCCTTTCCAGGTTGCTTGGTTGGCCAAAAAGGGCGTATGCGTTTTTTCCTGAATATATTCAGGAAAAAACGCATACGCCCTTTTTGGCCAAGGGCATCATTGTCAACGTTTTGCCGCTTTTCATGTGCTTTAAAGGCGATTCGAATCTACCTCCTGAAATCTGTTTCCTGCAATTCTGCCTTGATTTCAAATCCTCTTCTTTGCCTTCCCTCAATATATTTGTGGACGAGAGTTATCATTTATAACTCTGCAGGTTTGTGAATTGCAGTGCCCTGAAGCTCCACTTTACAACTCGCTTTTTTGGGAGCTGGCCGCAAAAGCACTGGATGGCTTCAGGCCCTGTTCTGGTTCCGGGGGGGATGATGAGCCTGTGGTTAATTCTTCTTCCTGATGGGAAAATAGAGTGACCTGTGCCTGTCCCAACACCAAGAGCTAGTCTCTCACTGGTTCCCCGTGTACCCGTTCATCCTCAGGACAAATTGCAACCTGTACAGAACAGAAGGTTAAAGGTGCTGATGCTCCAAGTAGGGAGATTGTTAGTAAAGCGGCTGGAATGGCGAACCCGGGCACAAGGAGAAGAGAAATGAGGTGCGTTTTAGAAACCTTTCCCCATCACATGGTGTACCCTCTTTTTGTTTTCTCATGCATGTTTCCGATGTAGGAAGATGCCCTTGAACCTGGAGATTTGGGACCCATGCGATGGGTACCACGCAGTATTACTTTAAAGGGTCTGCGTTTGCTCACCCAACCTTACCAAACCTCTCAGCCCCAAGAGTGTCCACCCTTATGTCTCATCCAGCTGTGGGTCTAGATATGGTCAATCCAGGTTGCATCACAGCCCCTGAACGCATTGTGTAAGAATTTCTCTCTCTTTCACTGTCTTTGTTTCATGGGTTTGTAAAAGTAATTTATTTTTATAATGGGGTTTAGCTGCTTTTCACTGCTGTGTTTATGCCGCTTTACACCCACTTGACACACTAACAGAGAGATATCAATACATAGGTTTTAAGATTATTACTAGTCAGATATATTCTTGTGCGGTGAATAGGGCGTGTTGAGTCCAGTTCTCTGAGCAAGGAGTAGGTCTTGTCTATTACATATTGGGTTTATGGAACGGTATCTGAGCTAATTTGAAACCCTTGTTTTATGTATCACCCCACCTCACCTTTCCCGTTAAGCAGCCATAGTGTGTTTTCTGCATGTGTGACTCTGTTCTGTTTTGTAATTCAGTTCAAGTGTAACGGTTTTTACATTCCCTCTATAAGTGATACCTTATGAGAAGTGTCCTTTTCTGTGTGACTTATTTCACTTAGAATCGTTGTACCTAAATCCACTCATCATGCTGCTACTAGCCTTATGACATTGATTTCATGGCTGAGTGATATTCCATTGTACATAAGGACCACAACTTCTTTATCCATTTTTCTCTTTCCTGGGATATTGAAGGTGGAATGAAGTGGAGGTCCTTGTCAACAGAGCAGCCCTAAACTTTGGGGTGCTTGTGTCTTGCTGATTTTTCATTTTCCCAATTTATACCCCCATGAGTGGAAGTGCCCTATGCTCTCTAAGCTGTGTTTTTTAGATGTTTCAGGACACACCGTACACTTCTCCAGAGTGGCTGTTGGCAATTTACATCCCGCCCATCAGTGTAGCAAGGCTCCCATTTCTCCATGGCCTGTCCTGCATTTCTGGTTTTGACACGTTTTTCAGCAATGCCCTTTTGACCGAAGGGTAGCGAGTCTTCTTTGTAGCGCTGATTTGCCTTTCCAGGTTGCTTGGTTGGCCAAAAAGGGCGTATGCGTTTTTTCCTGAATATATTCAGGAAAAAACGCATACGCCCTTTTTGGCCAAGGGCATCATTGTCAACGTTTTGCCGCTTTTCATGTGCTTTAAAGGCGATTCGAATCTACCTCCTGAAATCTGTTTCCTGCAATTCTGCCTTGATTTCAAATCCTCTTCTTTGCCTTCCCTCAATATATTTGTGGACGAGAGTTATCATTTATAACTCTGCAGGTTTGTGAATTGCAGTGCCCTGAAGCTCCATTTTACAACTCGCTTTTTTGAGAGCTGGCCGCAAAAGTGCAAGATGCCTTCAGGCCCTGTTCTGGTTCCGTGGGGGGAGGATGAGCCTGTGGTTAATTCTTCTTCCTGATGGAAAAATAGAGTGACCTGTGCCTGTCCCAACACCAAGAGCTAGTCTCTCACTGGTTCCCCGTGTACCCGTTCATCCTCAGGAGAAATTGCAACCTGTACGGAACAGGAGGTTAAAGGTGCTGATGCTCCAAGTAGGGAGATTGTTAGTAAAGCGGCTGGAATGGCGAACCCGGGCACAAGGAGAAGAGAAATGAGGTGCGTTTTAGAAACCTTTCCCCATCACATGGTGTACCATCTTTTTGTTTTCTCATGCATGTTTTCGATGTAGGAAGATGCCCTTGAACCTGGAGATTTGGGACCCATGTGATGGGTACCACGCAGTATTACTTTAAAGGGTCTGCGTTTGCTCACCCAACCTCACCAAACCTCTCAGCCCCAAGAGTGTCCACCCTTATGTCTCATCCAGCTGTGGGTCTAGATATGGTCAATCCAGGTTGCATCACAGCCCCTGAACGCATTGTGTAAGAATTTCTCTCTCTTTCACTGTCTTGGTCTCATGGGTTTTTCGAAGTAATTTATTTTTATAATGGGGTTTAGCTGCTTTTCACTGCTGTGTTTATGCCGCTTTACACCCACTTGACACACTAACAGAGAGATATCAATACATAGGTTTTAAGATTATTACTAGTCAGATATATTCTTGTGCGGTGAATAGGGCGTGTTGAGTCCAGTTCTCTGAGCAAGGAGTAGGTCTTGTCTATTACATATTGGGTTTATGGAACGGTATCTGAGCTAATTTGAAACCCTTGTTTTATGTATCACCCCACCTCACCTTTCCCGTTAAGCAGCCATAGTGTGTTTTCTGCATGTGTGACTCTGTTCTGTTTTGTAATTCAGTTCAAGTGTAACGGTTTTTACATTCCCTCTATAAGTGATACCTTATGAGAAGTGTCCTTTTCTGTGTGACTTATTTCACTTAGAATCGTCGTACCTAAATCCACTCATCATGCTGCTACTAGCCTTATGACATTGATTTCATGGCTGAGTGATATTCCATTGTACATAAGGACCACAACTTCTTTTTTTTTTTTTTTTTTTTTTTTTTTTTTTTTTTAATGGTTGATTTATATATATATATATTTTTTTAAACATCTTTATTGAAGTATAATTGCCTTACAATGGTGTGTTACCTTCTGCTTTATAACAAAGTGAATCAGTTATACATATACAATATGTTCCCATATCTCTTCCCTCTTGCATCTCCCTCCCTCCCACCCTCCCCATCCCACCCCTCTAGGTGGTCACAAAGCACCGAGCTGATCTCCCTGTGCTATGCGGCTGCTTCCCACTAGCTACCTATTTTACATTTGGTAGTGTATATATGTCCATGACACTCTCTCACCCTGTCACATCTCACCCCACCCCCTCCCCATATCCTCAAGTCCATTCTCTAGTAGGTCTGTGTCTTTATTCCCGTCTTGCCACTAGGTTCTTCATGGCTTTTTTTCCCCTTAGATTCCGTATATATGTGTTAGCATACTGTATTTGTTTTTCTCTTTCTGACTTACTTCACTCTGTATGACAGACTCTAACTCCATCCACCTCATTACAAATACCTCCATTTCATTTCTTTTTATGGCTGAGTAATATTCCATTGTATATATGTGCCACATCTTCTTTATCCATTCATCTGTCGATGGACATTTAGGTTGCTTCCATGTCCTGGCTATTGTAAATAGAGCTGCAATGAACATTTTGGTACAAGACTCTTTTTGACCTATGGTTTTCTCAGGGTATATGCCCAGTAGTGGGATTGCTGGATCGTATGGTAGTTCTATTTGTAGTTTTTTAAGGAACCTCCATACTGTTCTCCATAGTGGCTGTATCAATTTACATTCCCACCAACAGTGCAAGAGAGTTCCCTTTCCTCCACACCCTCTCCAGCATTTATTGTTTCTAGATTTTTTGATGATGGCCATTCTGACCGGTGTGAGATGATATCTCATTGTAGTTTTGATTTGCATTTCTCTAATGATTAAAGATGTTGAACATTCTTTCATGTGTCTGTTGGCCATCTGTATATCTTCTTTGGAGAAATGTCTATTTAGGTCTTCTGCCCATTTTTGGATTGGGTTGTTCGTTTTTTTGTTATTGAGCTGCATGAGCTGCTTGTAAATCTTGGAGATTAATCCTTTGTCAGTTGCTTCATTTGCAAATATTTTCTCCCATTCTGATGGTTGTCTTTTGGTCTTGTTTATGGTTTCCTTTGCTGTGCAAAAGCTTTTAAGTTTCATTAGGTCCCATTTGTTTATTTGTGTTCTTATTTCCATTTCTCTGGGAGCTGGGTCAAAAAGAATCTTGCTGTGATGTATGTCATAGAATGTTCTGCCTATGTTTTCCTCTAAGAGTTTGATAGTGTCTGGTCTTACACTTAGGTCTTTAATCCATTTTGAGTTTATTTTTGTGCATGGTGTCAGGGAGTGTTCTAATTTCATACTTTTACATGTATCTGTCCAATTTTCCCAGCACCACTTATTGAAGAGGCTGTCTTTTCTCCACTGTATATGCTTGCCTCCTTTATCAAAGATAAGGTGACCATATGTGCGTGGGTTTATCTCTGGGCTTTCTATCCTGTTCCATTGATCTATATTTCTGTTTTTGTGCCAGTACCAAACTGTCTTGATTACTGTAGCTTTGTAATATAGTCTGAAGTCAGGGAGCCTGATTCCCCCAGCTCCATTTTTTGTTCTCAAGATTGCTTTGGCTATTCGGGGTCTTTTGTGTTTCCATACAAATTGTGAAATTTTTTGTTCTAGTTCTGTGAAAAATGCCAGTGGTAGTTTGATAGGGATTGCATTGAATCTGTAGATTGCTTTGGGTAGTAGAGTCATTTTCACAATGTTGATTCTTCCAATCCAGGAACATGGTATATCTTTCCATCTATTTGTATCATCTTTAATTTCTTTCATCAGTGTCTTATAATTTTCTGCATACAGGTCTTTTGTCTCCTTAGGTAGGTTTATTCCTAGATATTTTATTCTTTTTGTTGCAATGGTAAACGGGAGTGTTTTCTTAATTTCACTTTCAGATTTTTCGTCATTAGTGTATAGAAATGCAAGAGATTTCTGTGCATTAATTTTGTATCCTGCTACTTTCCCAAATTCATTGATTAGCTCTAGGAGTTTTCTGGTAGCATCTTTAGGATTCTCTATGTATAGTATCATGTCATCTGCAAACAGTGACAGCTTTACTTCTTCTTTTCCGATTTGGATTCCTTTTATTTCTTTGTCTTCTCTGATTGCTGTGGCTAACACTTCCAAAACTATGTTGAATAATAGTGGTGAGAGTGGGCAACCTTGTCTTGTTCCTGATCTTAGTGGAAATGGTTTCAGTTTTTCACCATTGAGGACAATGTTGGCTGTGGGTTTGTCATATATGGCCTTTATTATGTTGAGGAAAGTTCCCTCTATGCCTACTTTCTGCAGGACTTTTATCATAAATGGGTGTTGAATTTTGTCGAAAGCTTTCTCTGCATCTATTGAGATGATCATATGGTTTTTCTCCTTCAATTTGTTAATATGGTGTATCACATTGATTGATTTACGTATATTGAAGAATCCTTGCATTCCTGGGATAAACCCCACTTGATCATGGTGTATGATCTTTTTAATGTGCTGTTGGATTCTGTTTGCGAGTATTTTGTTGAGGATTTTTGCATCTATGTTCATCAGTGATATTGGCCTGTAGTTTTCTTTCTTTGTGACATCTTTGTCTGGTTTTGGTATCAGGGTGATGGTGGCCTCGTAGAATGAGTTTGGGAGTGTTCCTCCCTCTGCAATATTTTGGAAGAGTTTGAGAAGGATAGGTGTCAGCTCTTCTCTAAATGTTTGATAGAATTCACCTGTGAAGCCATCTGGTCCTGGGCTTTTGTTTGTTGGAAGGTTTTTAATCACAGTTTCAATTTCAGTGCTTGTGATTGGTCTGTTCATATTTTCTATTTCTTCCTGGTTCAGTCTCGGCAGTTTGTGCATTTCTAAGAATCTGTCCATTTCTTCCAGGTTGTCCATTTTATTGGCGTAGAGTTGCTTGTAGTAATCTCTCATGATCTTTTGTATTTCTGCAGTGTCAGTGGTTACTTCTCCTTTTTCATTTCTAATTCTATTGATTTGAGTCTTCTCCCTTTTTCTCTTGATGAGTCTGGCTAATGGTTTATCAATTTTGTTTATCTTCTCAAAGAACCAGCTTTTAGTTTTATTGATTTTTGCTATTGTTTCCTTCATTTCTTTTTCATTTATTTCTGACCTGATCTTTATGATTTCTTTCCTTCTGCTAGCTTTGGGGTTTTTTTGTTCTTCTTTCTCTAATTGCTTTAGGTGCAAGGTTAGGTTGTTTATTCGAGATGTTTCCTGTTTCTTGAGGTAGGCTTGTATTGCTATAAACTTCCCTCTTAGCACTGCTTTTGCTGCGTCCCATAGGTTTTGGGTCGTCGTATCTCCATTGTCATTTGTTTCTAGGTATTTTTTGATTTCCCCTTTGATTTCTTCAGTGATCACTTCATTATTAAGTAGTGTATTGTGTAGCCTCCATGTGTTTGTATTTTTTACAGATCTTTTCCTGTAATTGATATCTAGTCTCATAGCGTTGTGGTCGGAAAAGATACTTGATACGATTTCAATTTTCTTAAATTTACCAAGGCTTGATTTGTGACCCAAGATATGATCTATCCTGGAGAATGTTCCATGCGCACTTGAGAAAAATGTGTATTCTGTTGTTTTTGGGTGGAATGTCCTATAAATATCAATTAAGTCCATCTTGTTTAATGTATCATTTAAAGCTTGTGTTTCCTTATTTATTTTCATTTTGGATGATCTGTCCATTGATGAAAGTGGGGTGTTAAAGTCCCCTACTATGATTGTGTTGCTGTCAATTTCCCCTTTTATGGCTGTTAGTATTTGCCTTATGTATTGAGGTGCTCCTATGTTGGGTGCATAAATATTTACAATTGTTATACCTTCCTCTTGGATCGATCCCTTGATCATTATATAGTGTCCTTCTTTGTCTCTTATAATATTCTTTATTTTAAAGTCTATTTTGTCTGATATGAGAATTGCTACTCCAGCTTTCTTTTGATTTCCATTTGCATGGAATATCTTTTTCCATCCCCTCACTTTCAGTCTGTATGTGTCTCTAGGTCTGAAGTGGGTCTCTTGTAGACAGCATATATATGGGTCTTGTTTTTGTATCCATTCAGCCAGTCTGTGTCTTTTGGTGGGAGCATTTAATCCATTTACATTCAAGGTAATTATCGATATGTATGTTCCCATTCCCATTTTCTTAAATGTTTTGGGTTTGTTATTGTAGGTGTTTTCCTTCTCTTGTGTTTCTTGCCTAGAGAAGTTCCTTTAGCATTTGTTGTAAAGCTGGTTTGGCGGTGCTGAACTCTCTCAGCTTTTGCTTGTCTGTAAAGGTTTTAATTTCTCCATCAAATCTGAATGAGATTCTTGCTGGGTAGAGTAACCTTGGTTGTAGGTTTTTCTCCTTCATCACTTTAAGTATATCCTGCCACTCCCTTCTGGCTTGCAGAGTTTCTGCTGAAAGATCAGATGTTAACCTTATGGGGATTCCCTTGTGTGTTATTTGTTGTTTTTCCCTTGCTGCTTTTAATATGTTTTCTTTATATTTAATTTTTGACAGTTTGATTAATATGTGTCTTGGCGTGTTTCTCCTTGGGTTTATCCTGTATGGGACTCTCTGTGCTTCCAGCACTTGATTAACTATTTCCTTTCCCATATTAGGGAAGTTTTCAACTATAATCTCTTCAAATATTTTCTCAGTCCCTTTCTTTTTCTCTTCTTCTTCTGGGACCCCTATAATTCGAATGTTGGTGCGTTTAATGTTGTCCCAGAGGTCTCTGAGACTGTCCTCAGTTCTTTTCATTCTTTTTTCTTTATCCTGCTCTGCAGTAGTTATTTCCACCATTTTATCTTCCAGGTCACTTATCCTTTCTTCTGCCTCAGTTATTCTGCTATTGATCCCATCTAGAGTATTTTTAATTTCATTTATTGTGTTTTTCATCATTGCTTGGTTCCTCTTTAGTTCTTCTACGTCCTTGTTAAATGTTTCTTGCATTTTGTCTATTCTATTTCCAAGATTTTGGATCATCCTTACTATCATTATTCTGAATTCTTTTTCAGGTAGACTACCTATTTCCTCTTCATTTGTTAGGTCTGGTGTGTTTTGACCCTGCTCCTTCATCTGCTGTGTGTTTTTCTGTCGTCTCATTTTGCTTATCTTACTGTGTTTGGGGTCTCCTTTTCACAGGCTGCAGGTTCGTAGTTCCCGTTGTTTTTAGTATCTGTCCCCAGTGGGTAAGGTTGGTTCAGTGGGTTGTGTAGGCTTCCTGGTGGAGGGGACTATTGCCTGTGTTCTGGTGGATGAGGTTGAATCTTGTCTTTCTGGTGGGCACGTCCACTTCTGGTGGTGTGTTTTGGGGTGTCTGTGGCCTTATGATTTTAGGCAGCCTCCCTGCTAATGGATGGGGCTGTGTTCCTGTCTTGCTAGTTGTTTGGCATAGGGTGTCCAGCCCTGTAGCTTGCTGGTCGTTGAGTGAAGCTGGGTCTTGATGTTGAGATGGAGATCTCTGAGAGATTTTTGCCGTTTGGTGTTACGTGGAGCTGGTAGGTCTCATGTGGACCAGTGTCCTGAGGTTGGCTCTCCCACCTCAGAGGCACAGCCCTGATGCCTGGCTGGAGCACCAAGAGCCTTTCATCCACACAGCTCAGAATATAAGGGAGAAAAAAATAAAAAGAGGATAAAATAAAATAAAATAAAGCTATTATAATAAAAAATAAGAAAAAAAATTATTAAGAGTAAATGTATTCAGAAAAAAATTTTTTTTAATTTTTAAAAATAGATTTATTAATTTTTTTATAGTAAAAAATAAGAAAAAGATTTTTAAGAAAAAAATTTATTAAAAAAAAAATTTTTAATTTTTTAAAATAAAAAATATGAAAAAAGTTTTTAAAAAATTTTTTAATTTCTAAAATAGAAAATACGGAAAAAATTATTAAGAAAGCATATATTAGGAAAAAAAAATTTTTTTTAAGTAAAAAAAAAAAAAAAAAAAAGGACGGACCTAACCCTAGGACTGATGGTGAAAGCAAAGCTATACAGACAAAATCTCACCCAGAAGCATACACATATACACTCACAAAAAAAGGAAAAGGGGAAATTAATATATCCTGCTCCCAAAGTCCACCTTTTGAATTTGGGATGATTCGTTGTCTATTCAGGTATTCAACAGATGCGGGCACATCAAGTTGTTTGTGGAGCTTTAATCCGCTGCTTCTGAGGCTGCTGGGGGAGATTTCCCTTTCTCTTCTTACAGCTCCCAGCGTTCAGCTTTGGATTTGGACCCGCCTCTGCGTGTACGTCGCCTGAGGGCGTCAGTTCCCCGCCCAGACAGAACAGGGTTAAAGGAGCAGCTGCTCCGGGGGCTCTGGCTCACTCAGGCCGGGGGAGGGAGCGGTACGGAGGAGGCGGGGCGAGCCTGCGGCGTCAGAGGCGTCGTGACTTTGCAGCAGCCTGAGGCGCGCCGTGTGTTCTCCCGGGGAAGTTCTCCCTGGATCACGGGAACCTGGCAGTGGCGAGCTGCACCGGCTCCCGGGAGGGGCAGTGTGGAGAGTGACCTGGGCTCGCACACAGGCTTCTTGGTGGCGGCAGCAGCAGCCTTAGCGTTTCCTACCAGTCTCTGGGGTCCGCGCTGTTAGCCGCGGCTCGCGCCCGCCTCTGGAGTTCATCTAGGCGGCTCTCTGAATCCCCTCTCCTTGCGCGCCGCGAAACAAAGAGGCAAGAAAAAGTCTCTTGCCTCTTCGGCGGCTGCAGACCTCCTCTCCGGCTCCCTCCGGGTTCGCCGCGGCACGCCAACCCCTTCAGGCTGTGTTCACGCCGCCAACCCCAGTCCTCTCCCTGCGATCCGACCGAAACCCGCGCCTCAGCTCCCAGCCCCGCCCACCCCGGCGGGTGAGCAGACAAGCCTCTCGGGCTGGTGAGCGCTGCTCGGCGCTGAGCCTCTGTGCGGGAATCTCTCCGTTTTTCCCTCTGCGCCCCTGTTGCTGTGGGATCCGCGCTGATAGCCGCGCGGCTCGCACCCGTCTCTGGATTTCGTTTAGGCAGCGCTCTGAATCCCCTCTCCTTGCGCGCCGCGAAACAAAGAGGCAAGAAAAAGTCTCTTGCCTCTTCGGCAGCTGCAGACTTTTTCCCAGACTCCCTCCCGGCTAGCACCAAAGCCCGAGCCTCAGCTCCCAGACCCCGCCCGACCCAGCGAGTGAGCAGACAAGCCTCTCGGGCTGGTGAGTGCTGGTTGATGCCGAGCCTCTGTGCGGGAGTCTCTCCACTTTGCCCTCCGCACCCCTGTGGCTGCGCTCTCCTCCGCGGCTCCGAAGCTTCCCCCCTCTGCCACCTGCAGTCTCTGCCCGCAAAGGGGCTTCCTAGTGCCTGGAAACCTTTCCTCCTTCACGGCTCCCTCCCACTGGCGCAGGTCCCGTCCCTATTCTTTTGTCTCTGTTATTTCTTTTTTCTTTTACCCTACCCAAGTACGTGGGGATTTTCTTGCCTTTTGGGAGGTCTGACGTCTTCTGCCAGCGTTCAGTGGGTGTTCTGTAGGAGCAGTTCCACGTGTAGATGTATTTCTGCTGTATCTGTGGGAAGGAAGGTGATCTCCGCGTCTTACTCTTCCGCCATCTTGCCCCCTCCGGACCACAACTTCTTTATCCATTTTTCTCTTTCCTGGGATATTGAAGGTGGAATGAAGTGGAGGTCCTTGTCAACAGAGCAGCCCTAAACTTTGGGCTGCTTGTGTCTTGCTGATTTTTCATTTTCCCAATTTATAACCCCAAGAGTGGAAGTGCCCTATGCTCTCTAAGCTGTGTTTTTTAGATGTTTCAGGACACACCGTACACTTCTCCAGAGTGGCTCTTGGCAATTTACATCCCGCGTATCAGTGTAGCAAGGCTCCCCATTCTCCATGGCCTGTCCTGCATTTCTGGTTTTGACACGTTTTTCAGCATGGCCCTTTTGACCGAAGGGTAGCGAGTCTTGTTTGTAGCGCTGATTTGCCTTTCCAGGTTGCTTAGTTGGCCAAATAGGGCGTATGCGTTTTTTCCTGAATATATTCAGGAAAAAAGGCATACGCCCTTTTTGGCCAAGGGCATCATTGTCAACGTTTTGCCGCTTTTCATGTGCTTTAAAGGCGATTCAAATCTACCTCCTGAAATCTGTTTCCTGCAATTCTGCCTTGATTTCAAATCCACTTCTTTGCCTTCCCTCAATATATTTGTGGACGAGAGTTATCATTTATAACTCTGCAGGTTTGTGAATTGCAGTGCGCTGAAGCTCCATTTTACAACTCGCTTTTTTGGGAGCTGGCCGCAAAAGTGCAAGATGGCTTCAGGCCCTGTTCTGGTTCCGGGGGGGGAGGATGAGCCTGTGGTTAATTCTTCTTCCTGATGGGAAAATAGAGTGACCTGTGCCTGTCCCAACACCAAGAGCTAGTCTCTCACTGGTTCCCCGTGTACCCGTTCATCCTCAGGAGAAATTGCAACCTGTACGGAACAGGAGGTTAAAGGTGCTGATGCTCCAAGTAGGGAGATTGTTAGTAAAGTGGCTGGAATGGCGAACCCGGGCACAAGGAGAAGAGAAATGAGGTGCGTTTTAGAAACCTTTCCCCATCACATGGTGTACCATCCTTTTGTTTTCTCATGCATGTTTTCGATGTAGGAAGATGCCCTTGAACCTGGAGATTTGGGACCCATGCGATGGGTACCACGCAGTATTACTTTAAAGGGTCGGCGTTTGCTCACCCAACCTCACCAAACCTCTCAGCCCCAAGAGTGTCCACCCTTATGTCTCATCCAGCTGTGGATCTAGATATGGTCAATCCAGGTTGCATCACAGCCCCTGAACGCATTGTGTAAGAATTTCTCTCTCTTTCACTGTCTTTCTTTCATGGGTGTTTCAAAGTAATTTATTTTTATAATGGGGTTTAGCTCCTTTTCACTGCTGTGATTATGCCGCTTTACACCCACTTGACACACTAACAGAGAGATATCAATACATAGGTTTCAAGATTATTATTAGTCAGATATATTCTTGTGCGGTGAATAGGGCGTGTTGAGTCCAGTTCTCTGAGCAAGGAGTAGGTCTTGTCTATTACATATTGGGTTTATGGAACGGTATCTGAGCTAATTTGAAACCCTTGTTTTATGTATCACCCCACCTCACTTTTCCCGTTAAGCAGCCATAGTGTGTTTTCTGCATGTGTGACTCTGTTCTGTTTTGTAATTCAGTTCAAGTGTAACGGTTTTGACATTCCCTCTATAAGTGATACCTTATGAGAAGTGTCCTTTTCTGTGTGACTTATTTCACTTAGAATCGTCGTACCTAAATCCACTCATCATGCTGCTACTAGCCTTATGACATCGATTTCATGGCTGAGTGATATTCCATTGTACATAAGGACCACAACTTCTTTATCCATTTTTCTCTTTCCTGGGATATTGAAGGTGGAATGAAGTGGAGATCCTTGTCAACAGAGCAGCCCTAAACTTTGGGGTGCTTGTGTCTTGCTGATTTTTCATTTTCCCAATTTATACCCCCATGAGTGGAAGTGCCCTATGCTCTCTAAGCTGTGTTTTTTAGATGTTTCAAGACACACCGTACACTTCTCCAGAGTGGCTGTTGGCAATTTACATCCCGCCCATCAGTGTAGCAAGGCTCCCATTTCTCCATGGCCTGTACCGCATTTCTGGTTTTGAGACTTTTTTCAGCATGGCCCTTTTGACCGATGGGTAGCGAGTCTTCTTTGTAGCGCTGATTTGCCTTTCCAGGTTGCTTGGTTGGCCAAAAAGGGCGTATGCGTTTTTTCCTGAATATATTCAGGAAAAAACGCATACGCCATTTTTAGCCAAGGGCATCATTGTCAACGATTTGCCGCTTTTCATGTGCTTTAAAGGCGATTCGAATCTACCTCCTGAAATCTGTTTCCTGCAATTCTGCCTTGATTTCAAATCCTCTTCTTTGCCTTCCCTCAATATATTTGTGGACGAGAGTTATCATTTATAACTCTGCAGGTTTGGGAATTGCAGTGCCCTGAAGCTCCATTTTACAACTCGCTTTTTTGGGAGCTGGCCGCAAAAGCGCTGGATGGCTTCAGGCCCTGTTCTGGTTCCGGGGGGGATGATGAGCCTGTGGTTAATTCTTCTTCCTGATGGGAAAATAGAGTGACCTGTGCCTGTCCCAACACCAAGAGCTAGTCTCTCACTGGTTCCCCGTCTTCCCGTTCATCCTCAGGACAAATTGCAACCTGCACGGAACAGGAGGTTAAAGGTGCTGATGCTCCAAATAAGGAGATTGCTAGTAAAGCGGCTGGAATGGAGAACCCGGGCACAAGGAGATGAGAAATGAGGTGCGTTTTAGATATTTTTCCCCATCACACGGTGTACCATCTTCTGGGTTTCTCGTGCATGTTTTCGATGTAGGAAGATGCCCTTGAACCTGGAGATTTGGGACCCATGGGATGGGTACCACGCAGTATTACTTTAAAGGGTCTGCGTTTGCTCACCCAACCTCACCAAACCTCTCAGCCCCAAGAGTGTCCACCCTTATGTCTCATCCAGCTGTGGGTCTAGATATGGTCAATCCAGGTTGCATCACAGCCCCTGAACGCATTGTGTAAGAATTTCTCTCTCTTTCACTGTCTTTGTTTCATGGGTTTTTCGAAGTAATTTATTTTTATAATGGGGTTTAGCTGCTTTTCACTGCTGTGTTTATGCCGCTTTACACCCACTTGACACACTAACAGAGAGATATCAATACATAGGTTTTAAGATTATTACTAGTCAGATATATTCTTGTGTGGTGAATAGGGCGTGTTGAGTCCAGTTCTCTGAGCAAGGAGTAGGTCTTGTCTATTACATATTGGGTTTATGGAACGGTATCTGAGCTAATTTGAAACCCTTGTTTTATGTATCACCCCACCTCACCTTTCCCTTTAAGCAGCCATAGTGTGTTTTCTGCATGTGTGACTCTGTTCTGTTTTGTAATTCAGTTCAAGTGTAACGGTTTTTACATTCCCTCTATAAGTGATACCTTATGAGAAGTGTCCTTTTCTGTGTGACTTATTTCACTTAGAATCGTCGTACCTAAATCCACTCATCATGCTGCTACTAGCCTTATGACATTGATTTCATGGCTGAGTGATATTCCATTGTACATAAGGACCACAACTTCTTTATCCATTTTTCTCTTTCCTGGGATATTGAAGGTGGAATGAAGTATAGGTCCTTGTCAACAGAGCAGCCCTAAACTTTGGGGTGCTTGTGTCTTGCTGATTTTTCATTTTCCCAATTTATACCCCCATGAGTGGAAGTGCCCTATGCTCTCTAAGCTGTGTTTTTTAGATGTTTCAAGACACACCGTACACTTCTCCAGAGTGGCTGTTGGCAATTTACATCGCGCCCATCAGTGTAGCAAGGCTCCCATTTCTCCATGGCCTGTCCTGCATTGCTGGTTTTGAGACTTTTTTCAGCATGGCCCTTTTGACCGATGGGTAGCGAGTCTTCTTTGTAGCCCTGATTTGCCTTTCCAGGTTGCTTGGTTGGCCAAAAAGGGCGTATGGGTTTTTTCCTGAATATATTCAGGAAAAAACGCATACGCCCTTTTTGGCCAAGGGCATCATTGTCAACGTTTTGCCGCTTTTCATGTGCTTTAAAGGCGATTCGAATCTACCTCCTGAAATCTGTTTCCTGCAATTCTGCCTTGATTTCAAATCCTCTTCTTTGCCTTCCCTCAATATATTTGTGGACGAGAGTTATCATTTATAACTCTGCAGGTTTGTGAATTGCAGTGCCCTGAAGCTCCATTTTACAACTCGCTTTTTTGGGAGCTGGCCGCAAAAGCGCAGGATGGCTTCAGGCCCTGTTCTGGTTCCGGGGGGGATGATGAGCCTGTGGTTAATTCTTCTTCCTGATGGGAAAATAGAGTGACCTGTGCCTGTGCCAACAACAAGAGCTAGTCTCTCACTGGTTCCCCGTCTACCCGTTCATCCTCAGGACAAATTGCAACCTGTACGGAACAGGAGGTTAAAGGTGCTGATGCTCCAAGTAGGGAGATTGTTAGTAAAGCGGCTGGAATGGTGACCCCGGGCACAAGGAGAAGAGAAATGAGGTGCGTTTTAGAAACCTTTCCCCATCACATGGTGTACCATCTTTTTGTTTTCTCATGCATGTTTTCGATGTAGGAAGATGTCCTTGAACCTGGAGATTTGGGACCCATGCGATGGGTACCACGCAGTATTACTTTAAAGGGTCTGCGTTTGCTCACCCAACCTCACCAAACCTCTCAGCCCCAAGAGTGTCCACCCTTATGTCTCATCCAGCTGTGGGTCTAGATATGGTCAATATAGGTTGCATCACAGCCCCTGAACGCATTGTGTAAGAATTTCACTCTCTTTCACTGTCTTTGTTTCATGGGTTTTTCGAAGTAATTTATTTTTATACTGGGGTTTAGCTGCTTTTCACTGCTGTGTTTATGCCGCTTTACACCCACTTGACACACTAACAGAGAGATATCAATACATAGGTTTTAAGATTATTACTAGTCAGATATATTCTTGTGCGGTGAATAGGGCGTGTTGAGTCCAGTTCTCTGAGCAAGGAGTAGGTCTTGTTTATTACATATTGGGTTTATGGAACGGTATCTGAGCTAATTTGAAACCCTTGTTTTATGTATCACCCCACCTCACTTTTCCCGTTAAGCAGCCATAGTGTGTTTTCTGCATGTGTGACTCTGTTCTGTTTTGTAATTCAGTTCAAGTGTAACGCTTTTTACATTCCCTCTATAAGTGATACCTTATGAGAAGTGTCCTTTTCTGTGTGACTTATTTCACTTAGAATCGTCGTACCTAAATCCACTCATCATGCTGCTACTAGCCTTATGACATTGATTTCATGGCTGAGTGATATTCCATTGTACATAAGGACCACAACTTCTTTATCCATTTTTCTCTTTCCTGGGATATTGAAGGTGGAATGAAGTGGAAGTCCTTGTCAACAGAGCAGCCCTAAACTTTGGGATGTTTGTTTCTTGCTGATTTTTCATTTTCCCAATTTATACCCCCATGAGTGGAAGTGCCCTATGCTCTCTAAGCTGTGTTTTTTAGATGTTTCAGGACACACCGTACACTTCTCCAGAGTGGCTGTTGGCAATTTACATCCCGCCCATCAGTGTAGCAAGGCTCCCATTTCTCCATGGCCTGTCCTGCATTTCTGGTTTTGACACTTTTTCAGCATGGCCCTTTTGACCGATGGGTAGCGAGTCTTCTTTGTTGCCCTGATTTGCCTTACCAGGTTGCTTGGTTGGCCAAAAAGGGCGTATGCATTTTTTCCTGAATATATACAGGAAAAAACGCATACGCCCTTTTTGGCCAAGGGCATCATTGTCAACGTTTTGCCGCTTTTCATGTGCTTTAAAGGCGATTCGAATCTACCTCCTGAAATCTGTTTCCTGCAATTCTGCCTTGATTTCAAATCCTCTTCTTTGCCTTCCCTCAATATATTTGTGGACGAGAGTTATCATTTATATCTCTGCAGGTTTGTGAATTGCAGTGCCCTGAAGCTCCATTTTACAACTCGCTTTTTTGGGAGCTGGCCGCAAAAGCGCAGGATGGCTTCAGGCCCTGTTCTGGTTCCGGAGGGGGGGAGGATGAGCCTGTGGTAAATTCTTCTTCCTGATGGGAAAATAGAGTGACCTGTGCCTGTCCCAACAACAAGAGGTAGTCTCTCACTGGTTCCCCATCTTCCCGTTCAGCCTCAGGACAAATTGCAACCTGTACGGAACAGGAGGTTAAAGGTGCTGATGCTCCAAGTAGGGAGATTGTTAGTAAAGCGGCTGGAATGGCGACCCCGGGCACAAGGAGAAGAGAAATGAGGTGCGTTTTAGAAACCTTTCCCCATCACATGGTGTACCATCTTTTTGTTTTCTCATGCATGTTTTCGATGTAGGAAGATGTCCTTGAACCTGGAGATTTGGGACCCATGCGATGGGTACCACGCAGTATTACTTTAAAGGGTCTGCGTTTGCTCACCCAACCTCACCAAACCTCTCAGCCCCAAGAGTGTCCACCCTTATGTCTCATCCAGCTGTGGGTCTAGATATGGTCAATCCAGGTTGCATCACAGCCCCTGAACGCATTGTGTAAGAATTTCTCTCTCTTTCACTGTCTTTGTTTCATGGGTTTTACGAAGTAATTTATTTTTATACTGGGGTTTAGCTGCTTTTCACTGCTGTGTTTATGCCGCTTTACACCCACTTGACACACTAACAGAGAGATATCCATACATAGGTTTGAAGATTATTACTAGTCAGATATATTCTTGTGCGGTGAATAGGGCGTGTTGAGTCCAGTTCTCTGAGCAAGGAGTAGGTCTTGTCTATTACATATTGGGTTTATGGAACGGTATCTGAGCTAATTTGAAACGCTTGTTTTATGTATCACCCCACCTCACCTTTCCCGTTAAGCAGCCATAGTGTGTTTTCTGCATGTGTGACTCTGTTCTGTTTTGTAATTCAGTTCAAGTGTAACGGTTTTTACATTCCCTCTATAAGTGATACCTTATGAGAAGTGTCCTTTTCTGTGTGACTTATTTCACTTAGAATCGTCGAACCTAAATCCACTCATCATGCTGCTACTAGCCTTATGACATTGATTTCATGGCTGAGTGATATTCCATTGTATATAAGGACCACAACTTCTTTATCCATTTTTCTCTTTCCTGGGATATTGAAGGTGGAATGAAGTGGAGGTCCTTGTCAACAGAGCAGCCCTAAACTTTGGGGTGCTTGTGTCTTGCTGATTTTTCATTTTCCCAATTTATACCCCCATGAGTGGAAGTGCCCTATGCTCTCTAAGCTGTGTTTTTTAGATGTTTCAGGACACACCATACACTTCTCCAGAGTGGCTGTTGGCAATTTACATCCCGCCCATCAGTGTAGCAAGGCTCCCATTTCTCCATGGCCTGTCCTGCATTTCTGGTTTTGAGACTTTTTTCAGCATGGCCCTTTTGACCGATGGGTAGCGAGTCTTCTTTGTAGCGCTGATTTGCCTTTCCAGGTTGCTTGGTTGGCCAAAAAGGGCGTATGCGTTTTTTCCTGAATATATTCAGGAAAAAACGCATACGCCCTTTTTGGCCAAGGGCATCATTGTCAACGTTTTGCCGCTTTTCATGTGCTTTAAAGGCGATTTGAATCTACCTCCTGGAATCTGTTTCCTGCAAATCTGCCTTGATTTCAAATCCTCTTCTTTGCCTTCCCTCAATATATTTGTGGACGAGAGTTATGATTTATAACTCTGCAGGTTTGTGAATTGCAGTGCCCTGAACCTCCATTTTACAACTCGCTTTTTTGGGAGCTGGCCGCAAAAGCGCAGGATGGCTTCAGGCCCTGTTCTGGTTCCCGGGGGGTGGATGAGCCTGTGGTTAATTCTTCTTCCTGATGGGAAGATAGAGTGACCTGTGCCTGTCCCAACACCAAGAGCTAGTCTCTCACTGGTTCCCCGTCTACCCGTTCATCCTCAGGACAAATTGCAACCTGTACGGAACAGGAGGTTAAAGGTGCTGATGCTCCAAGTAGGGAGACTGTTAGTAAAGCGGCTGGAATGGCCAACCCGGGCACAAGGAGAAGAGAAATGAGGTGCGTTTTAGAAACCTTTCCCCATCACATGGTGTACCATCTTTTTGTTTTCTCATGCATGTTTTCGATGTAGGAAGATGTCCTTGAACCTGGAGATTTGGGACCCATGCGATGGGTACCACGCAGTATTACTTTAAAGGGTCTGCGTTTGCTCACCCAACCTCAACAAACCTCTCAGCCCCAAGAGTGTCCACCCTTATGTCTCATCCAGCTGTGGGTCTAGATATGGTCAATCCAGGTTGCATCACAGCCCCTGAACGCATTGTGTAAGTATTTCTCTCTCTTTCACTGTCTTTGTTTCATTGGTTTTTCAAAGTAATTTATTTTTACAGTGGGGTTTAGCTGCTTTTCACTGCTGTGTTTATGCCGCTTTACACCCACTTGACACACTAACAGAGAGATATCAATACATAGGTTTTAAGATTATTACTAGTCAGATATATTCTTGTGCGGTGAATAGGGCGTGTTGAGTCCAGTTCTCTGAGCAAGGAGTAGGTCTTGTCTATTACATATTGGGTTTATGGAACGGTATCTGAGCTAATTTGAAACCCTTGTTTTATGTATCACCCCACCTCACCTTTCCCGATAAGCAGCCATAGTGTGTTTTCTGCATGTGTGACTCTGTTCTGTTTTGTAATTCAGTTCAAGTGTAACGGTTTTTACATTCCCTCTATAAGTGATACCTTATGAGAAGTGTCCTTTTCTGTGTGACTTATTTCACTTAGAATTGTCGAACCTAAATCCACTCATCATGCTGCTACTAGCCTTATGACATTGATTTCATGGCTGAGTGATATTCCATTGTACATAAGGACCACAACTTCTTTATCCATTTTTCTCTTTCCTGGGATATTGAAGGTGGAATGAAGTGGAGGTCCTTGTCAACAGAGCAGCCCTAAACTTTGGGGTGCTTGTGTCTTGCTGATTTTTCATTTTCCCAATTTATACCCCCATGAGTTGAAGTGCCCTATGCTCTCTAAGCTGTGTTTTTTAGATGTTTCAGGACACACCGTACACTTCTCCAGGTTGGCTGTTGGCAATTTACATCCCGCCCATCAGTGTAGCAAGGCTCCCATTTCTCCATGGCCTGTCCTGCATTTCTGGTTTTGAGACTTTTTTCAGCATGGCCCTTTTGACCGATGGGTAGCGAGTCTTCTTTGTAGCGCTGATTTGCCTTTCCAGGTTGCTTGGTTGGCCAAAAAGGGCGTATGCGTTTTTTCCTGAATATATTCAGGAAAAACCGCATACGCCCTTTTTGGCCAAGGGCATCATTGTCAACGTTTTGCCGCTTTTCATGTGCTTTAAAGGCGATTTGAATCTACCTCCTGGAATCTGTTTCCTGCAAATCTGCCTTGATTTCAAATCCTCTTCTTTGCCTTCCCTCAATATATTTGTGGACGAGAGTTATGATTTATAACTCTGCAGGTTTGTGAATTGCAGTGCCCTGAAGCTCCATTTTACAACTCGCTTTTTTGGGAGCTGGCCGCAAAAGCGCAGGATGGCTTCAGGCCCTGTTCTGGTTCCCGGGGGGTGGATGAGCCTGTGGTTAATTCTTCTTCCTGATGGGAAGATAGAGTGACCTGTGCCTGTCCCAACACCAAGAGCTAGTCTCTCACTGGTTCCCCGTCTACCCGTTCATCCTCAGGACAAATTGCAACCTGTACGGAACAGGAGGTTAAAGGTGCTGATGCTCCAAGTAGGGAGATTGTTAGTAAAGCGGCTGGAATGGCCAACCCGGGCACAAGGAGAAGAGAAATGAGGTGCGTTTTAGAAACCTTTCCCCATCACATGGTGTACCATCCTTTTGTTTTCTCATGCATGTTTTCGATGTAGGAAGATGCCCTTGAACCTGGAGATTTGGGACCCATGCGATGGGTACCACGCAGTATTACTTTAAAGGGTCGGCGTTTGCTCACCCAACCTCACCAAACCTCTCAGCCCCAAGAGTGTCCACCCTTATGTCTCCTCCAGCTGTGGGTCTAGATATGGTCAATCCAGGTTGCATCACAGCCCCTGAACGCATTGTGTAAGAATTTCTCTCTCTTTCACTGTCTTTGTTTCATGGGTTTTTCGAAGTAATTTATTTTTATAATGCGGTTTAGCTGCTTTTCACTGCTGTGTTTATGCCGCTTTACACCCACTTGACACACTAACAGAGAGATATCAATACATAGGTTTTAAGATTATTACTAGTCAGATATATTCTTGTGCGGTGAATAGGGCGTGTTGAGTCCAGTTCTCTGAGCAAGGAGTAGGTCTTGTCTATTACATATTGGGTTTATGGAACGGTATCTGAGCTAATTTGAAACCCTTGTTTTATGTATCACCCCACCTCACCTTTCCCGTTAAGCAGCCATAGTGTGTTTTCTGCATGTGTGACTCTGTTCTGTTTTGTAATTCAGTTCAAGTGTAACGGTTTTGACATTCCCTCTATAAGTGATACCTTATGAGAAGTGTCCTTTTCTGTGTGACTTATTTCACTTAGAATCGTCGTACCTAAATCCACTCATCATGCTGCTACTAGCCTTATGACATTGATTTCATGGCTGAGTGATATTCCATTGTACATAAGGACCACAACTTCTTTATCCATTTTTCTCTTTCCTGGGATATTGAAGGTGGAATGAAGTGGAGGTCCTTGTCAACAGAGCAGCCCTAAACTTTGGGGTGCTTGTGTCTTGCTGATTTTTCATTTTCCCAATTTATACCCCCATGAGTGGAAGTGCCCTATGCTCTCTAAGCTGTGTTTTTTAGATGTTTCAGGACACACCGTACAATTCTCCAGAGTGGCTGTTGGCAATTTACATCCCGCCCATCAGTGTAGCAAGGCTCCCATTTCTCCATGGCCTGTCCTGCATTGCTGGTTTTGAGACTTTTTTCAGCATGGCCCTTTTGACCAATGGGTAGCGAGTCTTCTTTGTAGCGCTAATTTGCCTTTCCAGGTTGCTTGGTTGGCCAAAAAGGGCGTATGCGTTTTTTCCTGAATATATTCAGGAAAAAACGCATACGCCCTTTTTGGCCAAGGGCATCATTGTCAACGATTTGCCGCTTTTCATGTGCTTTAAAGGCGATTCGAATCTACCTCCTGAAATCTGTTTCCTGCAATTCTGCCTTAATTTCAAATCCTCTTCTTTGCCTTCCCTCAATATATTTGTGGACGAGAGTTATCATTTATAACTCTGCAGGTTTGTGAATTGCAGTGCCCTGAATCTCCATTTTACAACTCGCATTTTTGGGAGCTGGCCACAAAAGCGCAGGATGGCTTCAGGCCCTGTTCTGGTTCCGAGGGGGGAGGATGAGCCTGTGGTTAATTCTTCTTCCTGATGGGAAAATAGAGTGACCTGTGCCTGTCCCAACACCAAGAGCTAGTCTCTCACTGGTTCCCCGTGTACCCGTTCATCCTCAGGACAAATTGCAACCTGTACGGAACAGGAGGTTAAAGGTGCTGATGCTCCAAGTAGGGAGATTGTTAGTAAAGCGGCTGGAATGGCGAATCCGGGCACAAGGAGAAGAGAAATGAGGTGCGTTTTAGAAACCTTTCCCCATCACATGGTGTACCATCCTTTTGTTTTCTCATGCATGTTTTCGATGTAGGAAGATGCCCTTGAACCTGGAGATTTGGGACCCATGCGATGGGTACCACGCAGTATTACTTTAAAGGGTCGGCGTTTGCTCACCCAACCTCACCAAACCTCTCAGCCCCAAGAGTGTCCACCCTTATGTCTCATCCAGCTGTGGGTCTAGATATGGTCAATCCAGGTTGCATCACAGCCCCTGAACGCATTGTGTAAGAATTTCTCTCTCTTTCACTGTCTTTCTTTCATGGGTGTTTCAAAGTAATTTATTTTTATAATGGGGTTTAGCTCCTTTTCACTGCTGTGATTATGCCGCTTTACACCCACTTGACACACTAACAGAGAGATATCAATACATAGGTTTCAAGATTATTATTAGTCAGATATATTCTTGTGCGGTGAATAGGGCGTGTTGAGTCCAGTTCTCTGAGCAAGGAGTAGGTCTTGTCTATTACATATTGGGTTTATGGAACGGTATCTGAGCTAATTTGAAACCCTTGTTTTATGTATCACCCCACCTCACCTTTCCCGTTAAGCAGCCATAGTGTGTTTTCTGCATGTGTGACTCTGTTCTGTTTTGTAATTCAGTTCAAGTGTAACGGTTTTGACATTCCCTCTATAAGTGATACCTTATGAGAAGTGTCCTTTTCTGTGTGACTTATTTCACTTAGAATCGTCGTACCTAAATCCACTCATCATGCTGCTACTAGCCTTATGACATCGATTTCATGGCTGAGTGATATTCCATTGTACATAAGGACCACAACTTCTTTATCCATTTTTCTCTTTCCTGGGATATTGAAGGTGGAATGAAGTGGAGATCCTTGTCAACAGAGCAGCCCTAAACTTTGGGGTGCTTGTGTCTTGCTGATTTTTCATTTTCCCAATTTATACCCCCATGAGTGGAAGTGCCCTATGCTCTCTAAGCTGTGTTTTTTAGATGTTTCAAGACACACCGTACACTTCTCCAGAGTGGCTGTTGGCAATTTACATCCCGCCCATCAGTGTAGCAAGGCTCCCATTTCTCCATGGCCTGTACCGCATTTCTGGTTTTGAGACTTTTTTCAGCATGGCCCTTTTGACCGATGGGTAGCGAGTCTTCTTTGTAGCGCTGATTTGCCTTTCCAGGTTGCTTGGTTGGCCAAAAAGGGCGTATGCGTTTTTTCCTGAATATATTCAGGAAAAAACGCATACGCCATTTTTAGCCAAGGGCATCATTGTCAACGTTTTGCCGCTTTTCATGTGCTTTAAAGGCGATTCGAATCTACCTCCTGAAATCTGTTTCCTGCAATTCTGCCTTGATTTCAAATCCTCTTCTTTGCCTTCCCTCAATATATTTGTGGACGAGAGTTATCATTTATAACTCTGCAGGTTTGGGAATTGCAGTGCCCTGAAGCTCCATTTTACAACTCGCTTTTTTGGGAGCTGGCCGCAAAAGCGCTGGATGGCTTCAGGCCCTGTTCTGGTTCCGGGGGGGATGATGAGCCTGTGGTTAATTCTTCTTCCTGATGGGAAAATAGAGTGACCTGTGCCTGTCCCAACACCAAGAGCTAGTCTCTCACTGGTTCCCCGTGTACCCGTTCATCCTCAGGACAAATTGCAACCTGTACGGAACAGGAAGTTAAAGGTGCTGATGCTCCAAGTAGGGAGATTGTTAGTAAAGCGGCTGGAATGGCGAACCCGGGCACAAGGAGAAGAGAAATGAGGTGCGTTTTAGAAACCTTTCCCCATCACATGGTGTACCATCCTTTTGTTTTCTCATGCATGTTTTCGATGTAGGAAGATGCCCTTGAACCTGGAGATTTGGGACCCATGCGATGGGTACCACGCAGTATTACTTTAAAGGGTCGGCGTTTGCTCACCCAACCTCACCAAACCTCTCAGCCCCAAGAGTGTCCACCCTTATCTCTCCTCCAGCTGTGGGTCTAGATTTGGTCAATCCAGGTTGCATCACAGCCCCTGAAAGCATTGTGTAAGAATTTCTCTCTCTTTCACTGTCTTTGTTTCATGGGTTTTTCGAAGTAATTTATTTTTATAATGCGGTTTAGCTGCTTTTCACTGCTGTGTTTATGCCGCTTTACACCCACTTGACACACTAACAGAGAGATATCAATACATAGGTTTTAAGATTATTACTAGTCAGATATATTCTTGTGTGGTGAATAGGGCGTGTTGAGTCCAGTTCTCTGAGCAAGGAGTAGGTCTTGTCTATTACATATTGGGTTTATGGAACGGTATCTGAGCTAATTTGAAACCCTTGTTTTATGTATCACCCCACCTCACCTTTCCCGTTAAGCAGCCATAGTGTGTTTTCTGCATGTGTGACTCTGTTCTGTTTTGTAATTCAGTTCAAGTGTAACGGTTTTGACATTCCCTCTATAAGTGATACCTTATGAGAAGTGTCCTTTTCTGTGTGACTTATTTCACTTAGAATCGTCGTACCTAAATCCACTCATCATGCTGCTACTAGCCTTATGACATTGATTTCATGGCTGAGTGATATTCCATTGTACATAAGGACCACAACTTCTTTATCCATTTTTCTCTTTCCTGGGATATTGAAGGTGGAATGAAGTGGAGGTCCTTGTCAACAGAGCAGCCCTAAACTTTGGGGTGCTTGTGTCTTGCTGATTTTTCATTTTCCCAATTTATACCCCCATGAGTGGAAGTGCCCTATGCTCTCTAAGCTGTGTTTTTTAGATGTTTCAGGACACACCGTACACTTCTCCAGAGTGGCTGTTGGCAATTTACATCCCGCCCATCAGTGTAGCAAGGCTCCCATTTCTCCATGGCCTGTCCTGCATTTCTGGTTTTGACACGTTTTTCAGCATGGCCCTTTTGACCGAAGGGTAGCGAGTCTCCTTTGTAGCGCTGATTTGCCTTTCCAGGTTGCTTGGTTGGCCAAAAAGGGCGTATGCGTTTTTTCCTGAATATATTCAGGAAAAAACGCATACGCCCTTTTTGGCCAAGGGCATCATTGTCAACGTTTTGCCCGCTTTTCATGTGCTTTAAAGGCGATTCGAATCTACCTCCTGAAATCTGTTTCCTGCAATTCTGCCTTGATTTCAAATCCTCTTCTTTGCCTTCCCTCAATATATTTGTGGACGAGAGTTATCATTTATAACTCTGCAGGTTTGTGAATTGCAGTGCCCTGAAGCTCCATTTTACAACTCGCTTTTTTGAGAGCTGGCCGCAAAAGTGCAAGATGCCTTCAGGCCCTGTTCTGGTTCCGGAGGGGGGGAGGATGAGCCTGTGGTTAATTCTTCTTCCTGATGGGAAAATAGAGTGACCTGTGCCTGTCCCAACACCAAGAGCTAGTCTCTCACTGGTTCCCCGTGTACCCGTTCATCCTCAGGACAAATTGCAACCTGTACGGAACAGGAGGTTAAAGGTGCTGATGCTCCAAGTAGGGAGATTGTTAGTAAAGCGGCTGGAATGGCGAACCCGGGCACAAGGAGAAGAGAAATGAGGTGCGTTTTAGAAACCTTTCCCCATCACATGGTGTACCATCCTTTTGTTTTCTCATGCATGTTTTCGATGTAGGAAGATGCCCTTGAACCTGGAGATTTGGGACCCATGCGATGGGTACCACGCAGTATTACTTTAAAGGGTCTGCGTTTGCTCACCCAACCTCACCAAACCTCTCAGCCCCAAGAGTGTCCACCCTTATGTCTCATCCAGCTGTGGGTCTAGATATGGTCAATCCAGGTTGCATCACAGCCCCTGAACGCATTGTGTAAGAATTTCTCTCTCTTTCACTGTCTTGGTTTCATGGGCTTTTCAAAGTAATTTATTTTTATAATGGGGTTTAGCTGCTTTTCACTGCTGTGTTTATGCCGCTTTACACCCACTTGACACACTAACAGAGAGATATCAATACATAGGTTTTAAGATTATTACTAGTCAGATATATTCTTGTGCGGTGAATAGGGTTTGTTGAGTCTATTTCTCTGAGCAAGGAGTAGATCTTGTCTATTACATATTGGGTTTATGGAACGGTATCTGAGCTAATTTGAAACCCTTGTTTTATGTATCACCCCACCTCACCTTTCCCGTTAAGCAGCCATAGTGTGTTTTCTGCATGTGTGACTCTGTTCTGTTTTGTAATTCAGTTCAAGTGTAACGGTTTTTACATTCCCTCTATAAGTGATACCTTATGAGAAGTGTCCTTTTCTATGTGACTTACTTCACTTAGAATCGTCGTACCTAAATCCACTCATGATGCTGCTACTAGCCTTATGACATTGATTTCATGGCTGAGTGATATTCCATTGTACATAAGGACCACAACTTCTTTATCCATTTTTCTCTTTCCTGGGATATTGAAGGTGGAATAAAGTGGAGGTCCTTGTCAACAGAGCAGCCCTAAACTTTGGGGTGCTTGTGTCTTGCTGATTTTTCATTTTCCCAATTTATACCCCCATGAGTGGAAGTGCCCTATGCTCTCTAAGCTGTGTTTTTTAGATGTTTCAGGACACACCGTACACTTCTCCAGAGTGGCTGTTGGCAATTTACATCCCGCCCATCAGTGTAGCAAGGCTCCCATTTCTCCATGACCTGTCCTGCATTGCTGGTTTTGAGACTTTTTTCAGCATGGCCCTTTTGACCGATGGGTAGCGAGTCTTCTTTGTAGCGCTGATTTGCCTTTCCAGGTTGCTTGGTTGGCCAAAAAGGGCGTATGCGGTTTTTCCTGAATATATTCAGGAAAAAACGAATACGCCCTTTTTGGCCAAGGGCATCATTGTCAACGATTTGCCGCTTTTCATGTGCTTTAAAGGCGATTCGAATCTACCTCCTGAAATCTGTTTCCTGCAATTCTGCCTTGATTTCAAATCCTCTTCTTTGCCTTCCCTCAATATATTTGTGGACGAGAGTTATCATTTATAACTCTGCAGGTTTGTGAATTGCAGTGCCCTGAATCTCCATTTTACAACTCGCATTTTTGGGAGCTGGCCGCAAAAGCGCAGGATGGCTTCAGGCCCTGTTCTGGTTCCGAGGGGGAGGATGAGCCTGTGGTTAATTCTTCTTCCTGATGGGAAAATAGAGTGACCTGTGCCTGTCCCAACACCAAGAGCTAGTCTCTCACTGGTTCCCCGTGTACCCGTTCATCCTCAGGAGAAATTGCAACCTGTACGGAACAGGAGGTTAAAGGTGCTGATGCTCCAAGTAGGGAGATTGTTAGTAAAGTGGCTGGAATGGCGAACCCGGGCACAAGGAGAAGAGAAATGAGGTGCGTTTTAGAAACCTTTCCCCATCACATGGTGTACCATCCTTTTGTTTTCTCATGCATGTTTTCGATGTAGGAAGATGCCCTTGAACCTGGAGATTTGGGACCCATGCGATGGGTACCACGCAGTATTACTTTAAAGGGTCGGCGTTTGCTCACCCAACCTCACCAAACCTCTCAGCCCCAAGAGTGTCCACCCTTATGTCTCATCCAGCTGTGGATCTAGATATGGTCAATCCAGGTTGCATCACAGCCCCTGAACGCATTGTGTAAGAATTTCTCTCTCTTTCACTGTCTTTCTTTCATGGGTGTTTCAAAGTAATTTATTTTTATAATGGGGTTTAGCTCCTTTTCACTGCTGTGATTATGCCGCTTTACACCCACTTGACACACTAACAGAGAGATATCAATACATAGGTTTCAAGATTATTATTAGTCAGATATATTCTTGTGCGGTGAATAGGGCGTGTTGAGTCCAGTTCTCTGAGCAAGGAGTAGGTCTTGTCTATTACATATTGGGTTTATGGAACGGTATCTGAGCTAATTTGAAACCCTTGTTTTATGTATCACCCCACCTCACTTTTCCCGTTAAGCAGCCATAGTGTGTTTTCTGCATGTGTGACTCTGTTCTGTTTTGTAATTCAGTTCAAGTGTAACGGTTTTGACATTCCCTCTATAAGTGATACCTTATGAGAAGTGTCCTTTTCTGTGTGACTTATTTCACTTAGAATCGTCGTACCTAAATCCACTCATCATGCTGCTACTAGCCTTATGACATCGATTTCATGGCTGAGTGATATTCCATTGTACATAAGGACCACAACTTCTTTATCCATTTTTCTCTTTCCTGGGATATTGAAGGTGGAATGAAGTGGAGATCCTTGTCAACAGAGCAGCCCTAAACTTTGGGGTGCTTGTGTCTTGCTGATTTTTCATTTTCCCAATTTATACCCCCATGAGTGGAAGTGCCCTATGCTCTCTAAGCTGTGTTTTTTAGATGTTTCAAGACACACCGTACACTTCTCCAGAGTGGCTGTTGGCAATTTACATCCCGCCCATCAGTGTAGCAAGGCTCCCATTTCTCCATGGCCTGTACCGCATTTCTGGTTTTGAGACTTTTTTCAGCATGGCCCTTTTGACCGATGGGTAGCGAGTCTTCTTTGTAGCGCTGATTTGCCTTTCCAGGTTGCTTGGTTGGCCAAAAAGGGCGTATGCGTTTTTTCCTGAATATATTCAGGAAAAAACGCATACGCCATTTTTAGCCAAGGGCATCATTGTCAACGATTTGCCGCTTTTCATGTGCTTTAAAGGCGATTCGAATCTACCTCCTGAAATCTGTTTCCTGCAATTCTGCCTTGATTTCAAATCCTCTTCTTTGCCTTCCCTCAATATATTTGTGGACGAGAGTTATCATTTATAACTCTGCAGGTTTGGGAATTGCAGTGCCCTGAAGCTCCATTTTACAACTCGCTTTTTTGGGAGCTGGCCGCAAAAGCGCTGGATGGCTTCAGGCCCTGTTCTGGTTCCGGGGGGGATGATGAGCCTGTGGTTAATTCTTCTTCCTGATGGGAAAATAGAGTGACCTGTGCCTGTCCCAACACCAAGAGCTAGTCTCTCACTGGTTCCCCGTCTTCCCGTTCATCCTCAGGACAAATTGCAACCTGCACGGAACAGGAGGTTAAAGGTGCTGATGCTCCAAATAAGGAGATTGCTAGTAAAGCGGCTGGAATGGAGAACCCGGGCACAAGGAGATGAGAAATGAGGTGCGTTTTAGATATTTTTCCCCATCACACGGTGTACCATCTTCTGGGTTTCTCGTGCATGTTTTCGATGTAGGAAGATGCCCTTGAACCTGGAGATTTGGGACCCATGGGATGGGTACCACGCAGTATTACTTTAAAGGGTCTGCGTTTGCTCACCCAACCTCACCAAACCTCTCAGCCCCAAGAGTGTCCACCCTTATGTCTCATCCAGCTGTGGGTCTAGATATGGTCAATCCAGGTTGCATCACAGCCCCTGAACGCATTGTGTAAGAATTTCTCTCTCTTTCACTGTCTTTGTTTCATGGGTTTTTCGAAGTAATTTATTTTTATAATGGGGTTTAGCTGCTTTTCACTGCTGTGTTTATGCCGCTTTACACCCACTTGACACACTAACAGAGAGATATCAATACATAGGTTTTAAGATTATTACTAGTCAGATATATTCTTGTGTGGTGAATAGGGCGTGTTGAGTCCAGTTCTCTGAGCAAGGAGTAGGTCTTGTCTATTACATATTGGGTTTATGGAACGGTATCTGAGCTAATTTGAAACCCTTGTTTTATGTATCACCCCACCTCACCTTTCCCTTTAAGCAGCCATAGTGTGTTTTCTGCATGTGTGACTCTGTTCTGTTTTGTAATTCAGTTCAAGTGTAACGGTTTTTACATTCCCTCTATAAGTGATACCTTATGAGAAGTGTCCTTTTCTGTGTGACTTATTTCACTTAGAATCGTCGTACCTAAATCCACTCATCATGCTGCTACTAGCCTTATGACATTGATTTCATGGCTGAGTGATATTCCATTGTACATAAGGACCACAACTTCTTTATCCATTTTTCTCTTTCCTGGGATATTGAAGGTGGAATGAAGTATAGGTCCTTGTCAACAGAGCAGCCCTAAACTTTGGGGTGCTTGTGTCTTGCTGATTTTTCATTTTCCCAATTTATACCCCCATGAGTGGAAGTGCCCTATGCTCTCTAAGCTGTGTTTTTTAGATGTTTCAAGACACACCGTACACTTCTCCAGAGTGGCTGTTGGCAATTTACATCGCGCCCATCAGTGTAGCAAGGCTCCCATTTCTCCATGGCCTGTCCTGCATTTCTGGTTTTGAGACTTTTTTCAGCATGGCCCTTTTGACCGATGGGTAGCGAGTCTTCTTTGTAGCCCTGATTTGCCTTTCCAGGTTGCTTGGTTGGCCAAAAAGGGCGTATGGGTTTTTTCCTGAATATATTCAGGAAAAAACGCATACGCCCTTTTTGGCCAAGGGCATCATTGTCAACGTTTTGCCGCTTTTCATGTGCTTTAAAGGCGATTCGAATCTACCTCCTGAAATCTGTTTCCTGCAATTCTGCCTTGATTTCAAATCCTCTTCTTTGCCTTCCCTCAATATATTTGTGGACGAGAGTTATCATTTATAACTCTGCAGGTTTGTGAATTGCAGTGCCCTGAAGCTCCATTTTACAACTCGCTTTTTTGGGAGCTGGCCGCAAAAGCGCAGGATGGCTTCAGGCCCTGTTCTGGTTCCGGGGGGGATGATGAGCCTGTGGTTAATTCTTCTTCCTGATGGGAAAATAGAGTGACCTGTGCCTGTGCCAACAACAAGAGCTAGTCTCTCACTGGTTCCCCGTCTACCCGTTCATCCTCAGGACAAATTGCAACCTGTACGGAACAGGAGGTTAAAGGTGCTGATGCTCCAAGTAGGGAGATTGTTAGTAAAGCGGCTGGAATGGTGACCCCGGGCACAAGGAGAAGAGAAATGAGGTGCGTTTTAGAAACCTTTCCCCATCACATGGTGTACCATCTTTTTGTTTTCTCATGCATGTTTTCGATGTAGGAAGATGTCCTTGAACCTGGAGATTTGGGACCCATGCGATGGGTACCACGCAGTATTACTTTAAAGGGTCTGCGTTTGCTCACCCAACCTCACCAAACCTCTCAGCCCCAAGAGTGTCCACCCTTATGTCTCATCCAGCTGTGGGTCTAGATATGGTCAATATAGGTTGCATCACAGCCCCTGAACGCATTGTGTAAGAATTTCACTCTCTTTCACTGTCTTTGTTTCATGGGTTTTTCGAAGTAATTTATTTTTATACTGGGGTTTAGCTGCTTTTCACTGCTGTGTTTATGCCGCTTTACACCCACTTGACACACTAACAGAGAGATATCAATACATAGGTTTTAAGATTATTACTAGTCAGATATATTCTTGTGCGGTGAATAGGGCGTGTTGAGTCCAGTTCTCTGAGCAAGGAGTAGGTCTTGTTTATTACATATTGGGTTTATGGAACGGTATCTGAGCTAATTTGAAACCCTTGTTTTATGTATCACCCCACCTCACTTTTCCCGTTAAGCAGCCATAGTGTGTTTTCTGCATGTGTGACTCTGTTCTGTTTTGTAATTCAGTTCAAGTGTAACGCTTTTTACATTCCCTCTATAAGTGATACCTTATGAGAAGTGTCCTTTTCTGTGTGACTTATTTCACTTAGAATCGTCGTACCTAAATCCACTCATCATGCTGCTACTAGCCTTATGACATTGATTTCATGGCTGAGTGATATTCCATTGTACATAAGGACCACAACTTCTTTATCCATTTTTCTCTTTCCTGGGATATTGAAGGTGGAATGAAGTGGAAGTCCTTGTCAACAGAGCAGCCCTAAACTTTGGGATGTTTGTTTCTTGCTGATTTTTCATTTTCCCAATTTATACCCCCATGAGTGGAAGTGCCCTATGCTCTCTAAGCTGTGTTTTTTAGATGTTTCAGGACACACCGTACACTTCTCCAGAGTGGCTGTTGGCAATTTACATCCCGCCCATCAGTGTAGCAAGGCTCCCATTTCTCCATGGCCTGTCCTGCATTTCTGGTTTTGACACTTTTTCAGCATGGCCCTTTTGACCGATGGGTAGCGAGTCTTCTTTGTTGCCCTGATTTGCCTTACCAGGTTGCTTGGTTGGCCAAAAAGGGCGTATGCATTTTTTCCTGAATATATACAGGAAAAAACGCATACGCCCTTTTTGGCCAAGGGCATCATTGTCAACGTTTTGCCGCTTTTCATGTGCTTTAAAGGCGATTCGAATCTACCTCCTGAAATCTGTTTCCTGCAATTCTGCCTTGATTTCAAATCCTCTTCTTTGCCTTCCCTCAATATATTTGTGGACGAGAGTTATCATTTATATCTCTGCAGGTTTGTGAATTGCAGTGCCCTGAAGCTCCATTTTACAACTCGCTTTTTTGGGAGCTGGCCGCAAAAGCGCAGGATGGCTTCAGGCCCTGTTCTGGTTCCGGAGGGGGGGAGGATGAGCCTGTGGTAAATTCTTCTTCCTGATGGGAAAATAGAGTGACCTGTGCCTGTCCCAACAACAAGAGGTAGTCTCTCACTGGTTCCCCATCTTCCCGTTCAGCCTCAGGACAAATTGCAACCTGTACGGAACAGGAGGTTAAAGGTGCTGATGCTCCAAGTAGGGAGATTGTTAGTAAAGCGGCTGGAATGGCGACCCCGGGCACAAGGAGAAGAGAAATGAGGTGCGTTTTAGAAACCTTTCCCCATCACATGGTGTACCATCTTTTTGTTTTCTCATGCATGTTTTCGATGTAGGAAGATGTCCTTGAACCTGGAGATTTGGGACCCATGCGATGGGTACCACGCAGTATTACTTTAAAGGGTCTGCGTTTGCTCACCCAACCTCACCAAACCTCTCAGCCCCAAGAGTGTCCACCCTTATGTCTCATCCAGCTGTGGGTCTAGATATGGTCAATCCAGGTTGCATCACAGCCCCTGAACGCATTGTGTAAGAATTTCTCTCTCTTTCACTGTCTTTGTTTCATGGGTTTTACGAAGTAATTTATTTTTATACTGGGGTTTAGCTGCTTTTCACTGCTGTGTTTATGCCGCTTTACACCCACTTGACACACTAACAGAGAGATATCCATACATAGGTTTGAAGATTATTACTAGTCAGATATATTCTTGTGCGGTGAATAGGGCGTGTTGAGTCCAGTTCTCTGAGCAAGGAGTAGGTCTTGTCTATTACATATTGGGTTTATGGAACGGTATCTGAGCTAATTTGAAACGCTTGTTTTATGTATCACCCCACCTCACCTTTCCCGTTAAGCAGCCATAGTGTGTTTTCTGCATGTGTGACTCTGTTCTGTTTTGTAATTCAGTTCAAGTGTAACGGTTTTTACATTCCCTCTATAAGTGATACCTTATGAGAAGTGTCCTTTTCTGTGTGACTTATTTCACTTAGAATCGTCGAACCTAAATCCACTCATCATGCTGCTACTAGCCTTATGACATTGATTTCATGGCTGAGTGATATTCCATTGTATATAAGGACCACAACTTCTTTATCCATTTTTCTCTTTCCTGGGATATTGAAGGTGGAATGAAGTGGAGGTCCTTGTCAACAGAGCAGCCCTAAACTTTGGGGTGCTTGTGTCTTGCTGATTTTTCATTTTCCCAATTTATACCCCCATGAGTGGAAGTGCCCTATGCTCTCTAAGCTGTGTTTTTTAGATGTTTCAGGACACACCATACACTTCTCCAGAGTGGCTGTTGGCAATTTACATCCCGCCCATCAGTGTAGCAAGGCTCCCATTTCTCCATGGCCTGTCCTGCATTTCTGGTTTTGAGACTTTTTTCAGCATGGCCCTTTTGACCGATGGGTAGCGAGTCTTCTTTGTAGCGCTGATTTGCCTTTCCAGGTTGCTTGGTTGGCCAAAAAGGGCGTATGCGTTTTTTCCTGAATATATTCAGGAAAAAACGCATACGCCCTTTTTGGCCAAGGGCATCATTGTCAACGTTTTGCCGCTTTTCATGTGCTTTAAAGGCGATTTGAATCTACCTCCTGGAATCTGTTTCCTGCAAATCTGCCTTGATTTCAAATCCTCTTCTTTGCCTTCCCTCAATATATTTGTGGACGAGAGTTATGATTTATAACTCTGCAGGTTTGTGAATTGCAGTGCCCTGAAGCTCCATTTTACAACTCGCTTTTTTGGGAGCTGGCCGCAAAAGCGCAGGATGGCTTCAGGCCCTGTTCTGGTTCCCGGGGGGTGGATGAGCCTGTGGTTAATTCTTCTTCCTGATGGGAAGATAGAGTGACCTGTGCCTGTCCCAACACCAAGAGCTAGTCTCTCACTGGTTCCCCGTCTACCCGTTCATCCTCAGGACAAATTGCAACCTGTACGGAACAGGAGGTTAAAGGTGCTGATGCTCCAAGTAGGGAGACTGTTAGTAAAGCGGCTGGAATGGCCAACCCGGGCACAAGGAGAAGAGAAATGAGGTGCGTTTTAGAAACCTTTCCCCATCACATGGTGTACCATCTTTTTGTTTTCTCATGCATGTTTTCGATGTAGGAAGATGTCCTTGAACCTGGAGATTTGGGACCCATGCGATGGGTACCACGCAGTATTACTTTAAAGGGTCTGCGTTTGCTCACCCAACCTCAACAAACCTCTCAGCCCCAAGAGTGTCCACCCTTATGTCTCATCCAGCTGTGGGTCTAGATATGGTCAATCCAGGTTGCATCACAGCCCCTGAACGCATTGTGTAAGTATTTCTCTCTCTTTCACTGTCTTTGTTTCATTGGTTTTTCAAAGTAATTTATTTTTACAGTGGGGTTTAGCTGCTTTTCACTGCTGTGTTTATGCCGCTTTACACCCACTTGACACACTAACAGAGAGATATCAATACATAGGTTTTAAGATTATTACTAGTCAGATATATTCTTGTGCGGTGAATAGGGCGTGTTGAGTCCAGTTCTCTGAGCAAGGAGTAGGTCTTGTCTATTACATATTGGGTTTATGGAACGGTATCTGAGCTAATTTGAAACCCTTGTTTTATGTATCACCCCACCTCACCTTTCCCGATAAGCAGCCATAGTGTGTTTTCTGCATGTGTGACTCTGTTCTGTTTTGTAATTCAGTTCAAGTGTAACGGTTTTTACATTCCCTCTATAAGTGATACCTTATGAGAAGTGTCCTTTTCTGTGTGACTTATTTCACTTAGAATTGTCGAACCTAAATCCACTCATCATGCTGCTACTAGCCTTATGACATTGATTTCATGGCTGAGTGATATTCCATTGTACATAAGGACCACAACTTCTTTATCCATTTTTCTCTTTCCTGGGATATTGAAGGTGGAATGAAGTGGAGGTCCTTGTCAACAGAGCAGCCCTAAACTTTGGGGTGCTTGTGTCTTGCTGATTTTTCATTTTCCCAATTTATACCCCCATGAGTTGAAGTGCCCTATGCTCTCTAAGCTGTGTTTTTTAGATGTTTCAGGACACACCGTACACTTCTCCAGGTTGGCTGTTGGCAATTTACATCCCGCCCATCAGTGTAGCAAGGCTCCCATTTCTCCATGGCCTGTCCTGCATTTCTGGTTTTGAGACTTTTTTCAGCATGGCCCTTTTGACCGATGGGTAGCGAGTCTTCTTTGTAGCGCTGATTTGCCTTTCCAGGTTGCTTGGTTGGCCAAAAAGGGCGTATGCGTTTTTTCCTGAATATATTCAGGAAAAACCGCATACGCCCTTTTTGGCCAAGGGCATCATTGTCAACGTTTTGCCGCTTTTCATGTGCTTTAAAGGCGATTTGAATCTACCTCCTGGAATCTGTTTCCTGCAAATCTGCCTTGATTTCAAATCCTCTTCTTTGCCTTCCCTCAATATATTTGTGGACGAGAGTTATGATTTATAACTCTGCAGGTTTGTGAATTGCAGTGCCCTGAAGCTCCATTTTACAACTCGCTTTTTTGGGAGCTGGCCGCAAAAGCGCAGGATGGCTTCAGGCCCTGTTCTGGTTCCCGGGGGGTGGATGAGCCTGTGGTTAATTCTTCTTCCTGATGGGAAGATAGAGTGACCTGTGCCTGTCCCAACACCAAGAGCTAGTCTCTCACTGGTTCCCCGTCTACCCGTTCATCCTCAGGACAAATTGCAACCTGTACGGAACAGGAGGTTAAAGGTGCTGATGCTCCAAGTAGGGAGATTGTTAGTAAAGCGGCTGGAATGGCCAACCCGGGCACAAGGAGAAGAGAAATGAGGTGCGTTTTAGAAACCTTTCCCCATCACATGGTGTACCATCCTTTTGTTTTCTCATGCATGTTTTCGATGTAGGAAGATGCCCTTGAACCTGGAGATTTGGGACCCATGCGATGGGTACCACGCAGTATTACTTTAAAGGGTCGGCGTTTGCTCACCCAACCTCACCAAACCTCTCAGCCCCAAGAGTGTCCACCCTTATGTCTCCTCCAGCTGTGGGTCTAGATATGGTCAATCCAGGTTGCATCACAGCCCCTGAACGCATTGTGTAAGAATTTCTCTCTCTTTCACTGTCTTTGTTTCATGGGTTTTTCGAAGTAATTTATTTTTATAATGCGGTTTAGCTGCTTTTCACTGCTGTGTTTATGCCGCTTTACACCCACTTGACACACTAACAGAGAGATATCAATACATAGGTTTTAAGATTATTACTAGTCAGATATATTCTTGTGCGGTGAATAGGGCGTGTTGAGTCCAGTTCTCTGAGCAAGGAGTAGGTCTTGTCTATTACATATTGGGTTTATGGAACGGTATCTGAGCTAATTTGAAACCCTTGTTTTATGTATCACCCCACCTCACCTTTCCCGTTAAGCAGCCATAGTGTGTTTTCTGCATGTGTGACTCTGTTCTGTTTTGTAATTCAGTTCAAGTGTAACGGTTTTGACATTCCCTCTATAAGTGATACCTTATGAGAAGTGTCCTTTTCTGTGTGACTTATTTCACTTAGAATCGTCGTACCTAAATCCACTCATCATGCTGCTACTAGCCTTATGACATTGATTTCATGGCTGAGTGATATTCCATTGTACATAAGGACCACAACTTCTTTATCCATTTTTCTCTTTCCTGGGATATTGAAGGTGGAATGAAGTGGAGGTCCTTGTCAACAGAGCAGCCCTAAACTTTGGGGTGCTTGTGTCTTGCTGATTTTTCATTTTCCCAATTTATACCCCCATGAGTGGAAGTGCCCTATGCTCTCTAAGCTGTGTTTTTTAGATGTTTCAGGACACACCGTACAATTCTCCAGAGTGGCTGTTGGCAATTTACATCCCGCCCATCAGTGTAGCAAGGCTCCCATTTCTCCATGGCCTGTCCTGCATTGCTGGTTTTGAGACTTTTTTCAGCATGGCCCTTTTGACCAATGGGTAGCGAGTCTTCTTTGTAGCGCTAATTTGCCTTTCCAGGTTGCTTGGTTGGCCAAAAAGGGCGTATGCGTTTTTTCCTGAATATATTCAGGAAAAAACGCATACGCCCTTTTTGGCCAAGGGCATCATTGTCAACGATTTGCCGCTTTTCATGTGCTTTAAAGGCGATTCGAATCTACCTCCTGAAATCTGTTTCCTGCAATTCTGCCTTAATTTCAAATCCTCTTCTTTGCCTTCCCTCAATATATTTGTGGACGAGAGTTATCATTTATAACTCTGCAGGTTTGTGAATTGCAGTGCCCTGAATCTCCATTTTACAACTCGCATTTTTGGGAGCTGGCCACAAAAGCGCAGGATGGCTTCAGGCCCTGTTCTGGTTCCGAGGGGGGAGGATGAGCCTGTGGTTAATTCTTCTTCCTGATGGGAAAATAGAGTGACCTGTGCCTGTCCCAACACCAAGAGCTAGTCTCTCACTGGTTCCCCGTGTACCCGTTCATCCTCAGGACAAATTGCAACCTGTACGGAACAGGAGGTTAAAGGTGCTGATGCTCCAAGTAGGGAGATTGTTAGTAAAGCGGCTGGAATGGCGAATCCGGGCACAAGGAGAAGAGAAATGAGGTGCGTTTTAGAAACCTTTCCCCATCACATGGTGTACCATCCTTTTGTTTTCTCATGCATGTTTTCGATGTAGGAAGATGCCCTTGAACCTGGAGATTTGGGACCCATGCGATGGGTACCACGCAGTATTACTTTAAAGGGTCGGCGTTTGCTCACCCAACCTCACCAAACCTCTCAGCCCCAAGAGTGTCCACCCTTATGTCTCATCCAGCTGTGGGTCTAGATATGGTCAATCCAGGTTGCATCACAGCCCCTGAACGCATTGTGTAAGAATTTCTCTCTCTTTCACTGTCTTTCTTTCATGGGTGTTTCAAAGTAATTTATTTTTATAATGGGGTTTAGCTCCTTTTCACTGCTGTGATTATGCCGCTTTACACCCACTTGACACACTAACAGAGAGATATCAATACATAGGTTTCAAGATTATTATTAGTCAGATATATTCTTGTGCGGTGAATAGGGCGTGTTGAGTCCAGTTCTCTGAGCAAGGAGTAGGTCTTGTCTATTACATATTGGGTTTATGGAACGGTATCTGAGCTAATTTGAAACCCTTGTTTTATGTATCACCCCACCTCACCTTTCCCGTTAAGCAGCCATAGTGTGTTTTCTGCATGTGTGACTCTGTTCTGTTTTGTAATTCAGTTCAAGTGTAACGGTTTTGACATTCCCTCTATAAGTGATACCTTATGAGAAGTGTCCTTTTCTGTGTGACTTATTTCACTTAGAATCGTCGTACCTAAATCCACTCATCATGCTGCTACTAGCCTTATGACATCGATTTCATGGCTGAGTGATATTCCATTGTACATAAGGACCACAACTTCTTTATCCATTTTTCTCTTTCCTGGGATATTGAAGGTGGAATGAAGTGGAGATCCTTGTCAACAGAGCAGCCCTAAACTTTGGGGTGCTTGTGTCTTGCTGATTTTTCATTTTCCCAATTTATACCCCCATGAGTGGAAGTGCCCTATGCTCTCTAAGCTGTGTTTTTTAGATGTTTCAAGACACACCGTACACTTCTCCAGAGTGGCTGTTGGCAATTTACATCCCGCCCATCAGTGTAGCAAGGCTCCCATTTCTCCATGGCCTGTACCGCATTTCTGGTTTTGAGACTTTTTTCAGCATGGCCCTTTTGACCGATGGGTAGCGAGTCTTCTTTGTAGCGCTGATTTGCCTTTCCAGGTTGCTTGGTTGGCCAAAAAGGGCGTATGCGTTTTTTCCTGAATATATTCAGGAAAAAACGCATACGCCATTTTTAGCCAAGGGCATCATTGTCAACGTTTTGCCGCTTTTCATGTGCTTTAAAGGCGATTCGAATCTACCTCCTGAAATCTGTTTCCTGCAATTCTGCCTTGATTTCAAATCCTCTTCTTTGCCTTCCCTCAATATATTTGTGGACGAGAGTTATCATTTATAACTCTGCAGGTTTGGGAATTGCAGTGCCCTGAAGCTCCATTTTACAACTCGCTTTTTTGGGAGCTGGCCGCAAAAGCGCTGGATGGCTTCAGGCCCTGTTCTGGTTCCGGGGGGGATGATGAGCCTGTGGTTAATTCTTCTTCCTGATGGGAAAATAGAGTGACCTGTGCCTGTCCCAACACCAAGAGCTAGTCTCTCACTGGTTCCCCGTCTTCCCGTTCATCCTCAGGACAAATTGCAACCTGCACGGAACAGGAGGTTAAAGGTGCTGATGCTCCAAATAAGGAGATTGCTAGTAAAGCGGCTGGAATGGAGAACCCGGGCACAAGGAGATGAGAAATGAGGTGCGTTTTAGATATTTTTCCCCATCACACGGTGTACCATCTTCTGGGTTTCTCGTGCATGTTTTCGATGTAGGAAGATGCCCTTGAACCTGGAGATTTGGGACCCATGGGATGGGTACCACGCAGTATTACTTTAAAGGGTCTGCGTTTGCTCACCCAACCTCACCAAACCTCTCAGCCCCAAGAGTGTCCACCCTTATGTCTCATCCAGCTGTGGGTCTAGATATGGTCAATCCAGGTTGCATCACAGCCCCTGAACGCATTGTGTAAGAATTTCTCTCTCTTTCACTGTCTTTGTTTCATGGGTTTTTCGAAGTAATTTATTTTTATAATGGGGTTTAGCTGCTTTTCACTGCTGTGTTTATGCCGCTTTACACCCACTTGACACACTAACAGAGAGATATCAATACATAGGTTTTAAGATTATTACTAGTCAGATATATTCTTGTGTGGTGAATAGGGCGTGTTGAGTCCAGTTCTCTGAGCAAGGAGTAGGTCTTGTCTATTACATATTGGGTTTATGGAACGGTATCTGAGCTAATTTGAAACCCTTGTTTTATGTATCACCCCACCTCACCTTTCCCTTTAAGCAGCCATAGTGTGTTTTCTGCATGTGTGACTCTGTTCTGTTTTGTAATTCAGTTCAAGTGTAACGGTTTTTACATTCCCTCTATAAGTGATACCTTATGAGAAGTGTCCTTTTCTGTGTGACTTATTTCACTTAGAATCGTCGTACCTAAATCCACTCATCATGCTGCTACTAGCCTTATGACATTGATTTCATGGCTGAGTGATATTCCATTGTACATAAGGACCACAACTTCTTTATCCATTTTTCTCTTTCCTGGGATATTGAAGGTGGAATGAAGTATAGGTCCTTGTCAACAGAGCAGCCCTAAACTTTGGGGTGCTTGTGTCTTGCTGATTTTTCATTTTCCCAATTTATACCCCCATGAGTGGAAGTGCCCTATGCTCTCTAAGCTGTGTTTTTTAGATGTTTCAAGACACACCGTACACTTCTCCAGAGTGGCTGTTGGCAATTTACATCGCGCCCATCAGTGTAGCAAGGCTCCCATTTCTCCATGGCCTGTCCTGCATTTCTGGTTTTGAGACTTTTTTCAGCATGGCCCTTTTGACCGATGGGTAGCGAGTCTTCTTTGTAGCCCTGATTTGCCTTTCCAGGTTGCTTGGTTGGCCAAAAAGGGCGTATGGGTTTTTTCCTGAATATATTCAGGAAAAAACGCATACGCCCTTTTTGGCCAAGGGCATCATTGTCAACGTTTTGCCGCTTTTCATGTGCTTTAAAGGCGATTCGAATCTACCTCCTGAAATCTGTTTCCTGCAATTCTGCCTTGATTTCAAATCCTCTTCTTTGCCTTCCCTCAATATATTTGTGGACGAGAGTTATCATTTATAACTCTGCAGGTTTGTGAATTGCAGTGCCCTGAAGCTCCATTTTACAACTCGCTTTTTTGGGAGCTGGCCGCAAAAGCGCAGGATGGCTTCAGGCCCTGTTCTGGTTCCGGGGGGGATGATGAGCCTGTGGTTAATTCTTCTTCCTGATGGGAAAATAGAGTGACCTGTGCCTGTGCCAACAACAAGAGCTAGTCTCTCACTGGTTCCCCGTCTACCCGTTCATCCTCAGGACAAATTGCAACCTGTACGGAACAGGAGGTTAAAGGTGCTGATGCTCCAAGTAGGGAGATTGTTAGTAAAGCGGCTGGAATGGTGACCCCGGGCACAAGGAGAAGAGAAATGAGGTGCGTTTTAGAAACCTTTCCCCATCACATGGTGTACCATCTTTTTGTTTTCTCATGCATGTTTTCGATGTAGGAAGATGTCCTTGAACCTGGAGATTTGGGACCCATGCGATGGGTACCACGCAGTATTACTTTAAAGGGTCTGCGTTTGCTCACCCAACCTCACCAAACCTCTCAGCCCCAAGAGTGTCCACCCTTATGTCTCATCCAGCTGTGGGTCTAGATATGGTCAATATAGGTTGCATCACAGCCCCTGAACGCATTGTGTAAGAATTTCACTCTCTTTCACTGTCTTTGTTTCATGGGTTTTTCGAAGTAATTTATTTTTATACTGGGGTTTAGCTGCTTTTCACTGCTGTGTTTATGCCGCTTTACACCCACTTGACACACTAACAGAGAGATATCAATACATAGGTTTTAAGATTATTACTAGTCAGATATATTCTTGTGCGGTGAATAGGGCGTGTTGAGTCCAGTTCTCTGAGCAAGGAGTAGGTCTTGTTTATTACATATTGGGTTTATGGAACGGTATCTGAGCTAATTTGAAACCCTTGTTTTATGTATCACCCCACCTCACTTTTCCCGTTAAGCAGCCATAGTGTGTTTTCTGCATGTGTGACTCTGTTCTGTTTTGTAATTCAGTTCAAGTGTAACGCTTTTTACATTCCCTCTATAAGTGATACCTTATGAGAAGTGTCCTTTTCTGTGTGACTTATTTCACTTAGAATCGTCGTACCTAAATCCACTCATCATGCTGCTACTAGCCTTATGACATTGATTTCATGGCTGAGTGATATTCCATTGTACATAAGGACCACAACTTCTTTATCCATTTTTCTCTTTCCTGGGATATTGAAGGTGGAATGAAGTGGAAGTCCTTGTCAACAGAGCAGCCCTAAACTTTGGGGTGTTTGTTTCTTGCTGATTTTTCATTTTCCCAATTTATACCCCCATGAGTGGAAGTGCCCTATGCTCTCTAAGCTGTGTTTTTTAGATGTTTCAGGACACACCGTACACTTCTCCAGAGTGGCTGTTGGCAATTTACATCCCGCCCATCAGTGTAGCAAGGCTCCCATTTCTCCATGGCCTGTCCTGCATTTCTGGTTTTGACACTTTTTCAGCATGGCCCTTTTGACCGATGGGTAGCGAGTCTTCTTTGTTGCCCTGATTTGCCTTACCAGGTTGCTTGGTTGGCCAAAAAGGGCGTATGCATTTTTTCCTGAATATATTCAGGAAAAAACGCATACGCCCTTTTTGGCCAAGGGCATCATTGTCAACGTTTTGCCGCTTTTCATGTGCTTTAAAGGCGATTCGAATCTACCTCCTGAAATCTGTTTCCTGCAATTCTGCCTTGATTTCAAATCCTCTTCTTTGCCTTCCCTCAATATATTTGTGGACGAGAGTTATCATTTATATCTCTGCAGGTTTGTGAATTGCAGTGCCCTGAAGCTCCATTTTACAACTCGCTTTTTTGGGAGCTGGCCGCAAAAGCGCAGGATGGCTTCAGGCCCTGTTCTGGTTCCGGAGGGGGGGAGGATGAGCCTGTGGTAAATTCTTCTTCCTGATGGGAAAATAGAGTGACCTGTGCCTGTCCCAACAACAAGAGGTAGTATCTCACTGGTTCCCCATCTTCCCGTTCAGCCTCAGGACAAATTGCAACCTGTACGGAACAGGAGGTTAAAGGTGCTGATGCTCCAAGTAGGGAGATTGTTAGTAAAGCGGCTGGAATGGCGAACCCGGGCACAAGGAGAAGAGAAATGAGGTGCGTTTTAGAAACCTTTCCCCATCACATGGTGTACCATCTTTTTGTTTTCTCATGCATGTTTTCGATGTAGGAAGATGTCCTTGAACCTGGAGATTTGGGACCCATGCGATGGGTACCACGCAGTATTACTTTAAAGGGTCTGCGTTTGCTCACCCAACCTCACCAAACCTCTCAGCCCCAAGAGTGTCCACCCTTATGTCTCATCCAGCTGTGGGTCTAGATATGGTCAATCCAGGTTGCATCACAGCCCCTGAACGCATTGTGTAAGAATTTCTCTCTCTTTCACTGTCTTTGTTTCATGGGTTTGTAAAAGTAATTTATTTTTATAATGGGGTTTAGCTGCTTTTCACTGCTGTGTTTATGCCGCTTTACACCCACTTGACACACTAACAGAGAGATATCAATACATAGGTTTTAAGATTATTACTAGTCAGATATATTCTTGTGCGGTGAATAGGGCGTGTTGAGTCCAGTTCTCTGAGCAAGGAGTAGGTCTTGTCTATTACATATTGGGTTTATGGAACGGTATCTGAGCTAATTTGAAACGCTTGTTTTATGTATCACCCCACCTCACCTTTCCCGTTAAGCAGCCATAGTGTGTTTTCTGCATGTGTGACTCTGTTCTGTTTTGTAATTCAGTTCAAGTGTAACGGTTTTTACATTCCCTCTATAAGTGATACCTTATGAGAAGTGTCCTTTTCTGTGTGACTTATTTCACTTAGAATCGTCGAACCTAAATCCACTCATCATGCTGCTACTAGCCTTATGACATTGATTTCATGGCTGAGTGATATTCCATTGTATATAAGGACCACAACTTCTTTATCCATTTTTCTCTTTCCTGGGATATTGAAGGTGGAATGAAGTGGAGGTCCTTGTCAACAGAGCAGCCCTAAACTTTGGGGTGCTTGTGTCTTGCTGATTTTTCATTTTCCCAATTTATACCCCCATGAGTGGAAGTGCCCTATGCTCTCTAAGCTGTGTTTTTTAGATGTTTCAGGACACACCATACACTTCTCCAGAGTGGCTGTTGGCAATTTACATCCCGCCCATCAGTGTAGCAAGGCTCCCATTTCTCCATGGCCTGTCCTGCATTTCTGGTTTTGAGACTTTTTTCAGCATGGCCCTTTTGACCGATGGGTAGCGAGTCTTCTTTGTAGCGCTGATTTGCCTTTCCAGGTTGCTTGGTTGGCCAAAAAGGGCGTATGCGTTTTTTCCTGAATATATTCAGGAAAAAACGCATACGCCCTTTTTGGCCAAGGGCATCATTGTCAACGTTTTGCCGCTTTTCATGTGCTTTAAAGGCGATTTGAATCTACCTCCTGGAATCTGTTTCCTGCAAATCTGCCTTGATTTCAAATCCTCTTCTTTGCCTTCCCTCAATATATTTGTGGACGAGAGTTATGATTTATAACTCTGCAGGTTTGTGAATTGCAGTGCCCTGAAGCTCCATTTTACAACTCGCTTTTTTGGGAGCTGGCCGCAAAAGCGCAGGATGGCTTCAGGCCCTGTTCTGGTTCCCGGGGGGTGGATGAGCCTGTGGTTAATTCTTCTTCCTGATGGGAAGATAGAGTGACCTGTGCCTGTCCCAACACCAAGAGCTAGTCTCTCACTGGTTCCCCGTCTACCCGTTCATCCTCAGGACAAATTGCAACCTGTACGGAACAGGAGGTTAAAGGTGCTGATGCTCCAAGTAGGGAGACTGTTAGTAAAGCGGCTGGAATGGCCAACCCGGGCACAAGGAGAAGAGAAATGAGGTGCGTTTTAGAAACCTTTCCCCATCACATGGTGTACCATCTTTTTGTTTTCTCATGCATGTTTTCGATGTAGGAAGATGTCCTTGAACCTGGAGATTTGGGACCCATGCGATGGGTACCACGCAGTATTACTTTAAAGGGTCTGCGTTTGCTCACCCAACCTCAACAAACCTCTCAGCCCCAAGAGTGTCCACCCTTATGTCTCATCCAGCTGTGGGTCTAGATATGGTCAATCCAGGTTGCATCACAGCCCCTGAACGCATTGTGTAAGTATTTCTCTCTCTTTCACTGTCTTTGTTTCATTGGTTTTTCAAAGTAATTTATTTTTACAATGGGGTTTAGCTGCTTTTCACTGCTGTGTTTATGCCGCTTTACACCCACTTGACACACTAACAGAGAGATATCAATACATAGGTTTTAAGATTATTACTAGTCAGATATATTCTTGTGCGGTGAATAGGGCGTGTTGAGTCCAGTTCTCTGAGCAAGGAGTAGGTCTTGTCTATTACATATTGGGTTTATGGAACGGTATCTGAGCTAATTTGAAACCCTTGTTTTATGTATCACCCCACCTCACCTTTCCCGATAAGCAGCCATAGTGTGTTTTCTGCATGTGTGACTCTGTTCTGTTTTGTAATTCAGTTCAAGTGTAACGGTTTTTACATTCCCTCTATAAGTGATACCTTATGAGAAGTGTCCTTTTCTGTGTGACTTATTTCACTTAGAATTGTCGAACCTAAATCCACTCATCATGCTGCTACTAGCCTTATGACATTGATTTCATGGCTGAGTGATATTCCATTGTACATAAGGACCACAACTTCTTTATCCATTTTTCTCTTTCCTGGGATATTGAAGGTGGAATGAAGTGGAGGTCCTTGTCAACAGAGCAGCCCTAAACTTTGGGGTGCTTGTGTCTTGCTGATTTTTCATTTTCCCAATTTATACCCCCATGAGTTGAAGTGCCCTATGCTCTCTAAGCTGTGTTTTTTAGATGTTTCAGGACACACCGTACACTTCTCCAGAGTGGCTGTTGGCAATTTACATCCCGCCCATCAGTGTAGCAAGGCTCCCATTTCTCCATGGCCTGTCCTGCATTTCTGGTTTTGAGACTTTTTTCAGCATGGCCCTTTTGACCGATGGGTAGCGAGTCTTCTTTGTAGCGCTGATTTGCCTTTCCAGGTTGCTTGGTTGGCCAAAAAGGGCGTATGCGTTTTTTCCTGAATATATTCAGGAAAAAACGCATACGCCCTTTTTGGCCAAGGGCATCATTGTCAACGTTTTGCCGCTTTTCATGTGCTTTAAAGGCGATTTGAATCTACCTCCTGGAATCTGTTTCCTGCAAATCTGCCTTGATTTCAAATCCTCTTCTTTGCCTTCCCTCAATATATTTGTGGACGAGAGTTATGATTTATAACTCTGCAGGTTTGTGAATTGCAGTGCCCTGAAGCTCCATTTTACAACTCGCTTTTTTGGGAGCTGGCCGCAAAAGCGCAGGATGGCTTCAGGCCCTGTTCTGGTTCCCGGGGGGTGGATGAGCCTGTGGTTAATTCTTCTTCCTGATGGGAAGATAGAGTGACCTGTGCCTGTCCCAACACCAAGAGCTAGTCTCTCACTGGTTCCCCGTCTACCCGTTCATCCTCAGGACAAATTGCAACCTGTACGGAACAGGAGGTTAAAGGTGCTGATGCTCCAAGTAGGGAGATTGTTAGTAAAGCGGCTGGAATGGCCAACCCGGGCACAAGGAGAAGAGAAATGAGGTGCGTTTTAGAAACCTTTCCCCATCACATGGTGTACCATCATTTTGTTTTCTCATGCATGTTTTCGATGTAGGAAGATGTCCTTGAACCTGGAGATTTGGGACCCATGCGATGGGTACCACGCAGTATTACTTTAAAGGGTCTGCGTTTGCTCACCCAACCTCACCAAACCTCTCAGCCCCAAGAGTGTCCACCCTTATGTCTCATCCAGCTGTGGGTCTAGATATGGTCAATCCAGGTTGCATCACAGCCCCTGAACGCATTGTGTAAGAATTTCTCTCTCTTTCACTGTCTTTGTTTCATGGGTTTGTAAAAGTAATTTATTTTTATAATGGGGTTTAGCTGCTTTTCACTGCTGTGTTTATGCTGCTTTACACCCACTTGACACACTAACAGAGAGATATCAATACATAGGTTTTAAGATTATTACTAGTCAGATATATTCTTGTGTGGTGAATAGGGCGTGTTGAGTCCAGTTCTCTGAGCAAGGAGTAGGTCTTGTCTATTACATATTGGGTTTATGGAACGGTATCTGAGCTAATTTGAAACCCTTGTTTTATGTATCACCCCACCTCACCTTTCCCTTTAAGCAGCCATAGTGTGTTTTCTGCATGTGTGACTCTGTTCTGTTTTGTAATTCAGTTCAAGTGTAACGGTTTTTACATTCCCTCTATAAGTGATACCTTATGAGAAGTGTCCTTTTCTGTGTGACTTATTTCACTTAGAATCGTCGTACCTAAATCCACTCATCATGCTGCTACTAGCCTTATGACATTGATTTCATGGCTGAGTGATATTCCATTGTACATAAGGACCACAACTTCTTTATCCATTTTTCTCTTTCCTGGGATATTGAAGGTGGAATGAAGTGGAGGTCCTTGTCAACAGAGCAGCCCTAAACTTTGGGGTGCTTGTGTCTTGCTGATTTTTCATTTTCCCAATTTATACCCCCATGAGTGGAAGTGCCCTATGCTCTCTAAGCTGTGTTTTTTAGATGTTTCAAGACACACCGTACACTTCTCCAGAGTGGCTGTTGGCAATTTACATTGCGCCCATCAGTGTAGCAAGGCTCCCATTTCTCCATGGCCTGTCCTGCATTTCTGGTTTTGAGACTTTTTTCAGCATGGCCCTTTTGACCGATGGGTAGCGAGTCTTCTTTGTAGCCCTGATTTGCCTTTCCAGGTTGCTTGGTTGGCCAAAAAGGGCGTATGGGTTTTTTCCTGAATATATTCAGGAAAAAACGCATACACCCTTTTTGGCCAAGGGCATCATTGTCAACGTTTTGCCGCTTTTCATGTGCTTTAAAGGCAATTCGAATCTACCTCCTGAAATCTGTTTCCTGCAATTCTGCCTTGATTTCAAATCCTCTTCTTTGCCTTCCCTCAATATATTTGTGGACGAGAGTTATGATTTATAACTCTGCAGGTTTGTGAATTGCAGTGCCCTGAAGCTGCATTTTACAACTCGCTTTTTTGGGAGCTGGCCGCAAAAGCGCAGGATGGCTTCAGGCCCTGTTCTGGTTCCGGGGGGGATGATGAGCCTGTGGTTAATTCTTCTTCCTGATGGGAAAATAGAGTGACCTATGCCTGTGCCAACAACAAGAGCTAGTCTCTCACTGGTTCCCCGTCTACCCGTTCATCCTCAGGACAAATTGCAACCTGTACGGAACAGGAGGTTAAAGGTGCTGATGCTCCAAGTAGGGAGATTGTTAGTAAAGCGGCTGGAATGGCGACCCCGGGCACAAGGAGAAGAGAAATGAGGTGCGTTTTAGAAACCTTTCCCCATCACATGGTGTACCCTCTTTTTGTTTTCTCATGCATGTTTTCGATGTAGGAAGATGTCCTTGAACCTGGAGATTTGGGACCCATGCGATGGGTACCACGCAGTATTACTTTAAAGGGTCTGCGTTTGCTCACCCAACCTCACCAAACCTCTCAGCCCCAAGAGTGTCCACCCTTATGTCTCGTCCAGCTGTGGGTCTAGATATGGTCAATCCAGGTTGCATCAGAGCCCCTGAACGCATTGTGTAAGTATTTCTCTCTCTTTCACTGTCTTTGTTTCATGGGTTTTTCGAAGTAATTTATTTTTATACTGGGGTTTAGCTGCTTTTCACTGCTGTGTTTATGCCGCTTTACACCCACTTGACACACTAACAGAGAGATATCAATACATAGGTTTTAAGATTATTACTAGTCAGATATATTCTTGTGCGGTGAATAGGGCGTGTTGAGTCCAGTTCTCTGAGCAAGGAGTAGGTCTTCTCTATTACATATTGGGTTTATGGAACGGTATCTGAGCTAATTTGAAACGCTTGTTTTATGTATCACCCCACCTCCCCTTTCCCGTTAAGCAGCCATAGTGCGTTTTCTGTATGTGTGACTCTGTTCTGTTTTGTAATTCAGTTCAAGTGTAACAGTTTTTACATTCCCTCTATAAGTGATACCTTATGAGAAGTGTCCTTTTCTGTGTGACTTATTTCACTTAGAATCGTCGTACCTAAATCCACTCTCATGCTGCTACTAGCCTTATGACATCGATTTCATGGCTGAGTGATATTCCATTGTACATAAGGACCACAACTTCTTTATCCAATTTTCTCTTTCCTGGGATATTGATGGTGGAATGAAGTGGAGGTCCTTGTCAACAGAGCAGCCCTAAACTTTGGGGTGCTTGTGTCTTGCTGATTTTTCATTTTCCCAATTTATACCCCCATGAGTGGAAGTGCCCTATGCTCTCTAAGCTGTGTTTTTTAGATGTTTCAGGACACACCGTACACTTCTCCAGAGTGGCTGTTGGCAATTTACATCCCGCCCATCAGTGTAGCAAGGCTCCCATTTCTCCATGGCCTGTCCTGCATTTCTGGTTTTGAGACTTTTTTCAGCATGGCCCTTTTGACAGATGGGTAGCGAGTCTTCTTTGTAGCGCTGATTTGCCTTTCCAGGTTGCTTGGTTGGCCAAAAAGGGCGTATGGGTTTTTTCCTGAATATATTCAGGAAAAAACGCATACGCGCTTTTTGGCCAAGGGCATCATTGTCAACGTTTTGCCGCTTTTCATGTGCTTTAAAGGCGATTCGAATCTACCTCCTGAAATCTGTTTCCTGCAATTCTGCCTTGATTTCAAATCCTCTTCTTTGCCTTCCCTCAATATATTTGTGGACGAGTGTTATCATTTATAACTCTGCAGGTTTGTGAATTGCAGTGCCCTGAAGCTCCATTTTACAACTCGCTTTTTTGGGAGCTGGCCGCAAAAGCGCAGGATGGCTTCAGGCCCTGTTCTGGTTCCGGGGGGGATGATGAGCCTGTGGTTAATTCTTCTTCCTGATGGGAAAATAGAGTGACCTGTGCCTGTGCCAACAACAAGAGCTAGTCTCTCACTGGTTCCCCGTCTACCCGTTCATCCTCAGGACAAATTGCAACCTGTACGGAACAGGAGGTTAAAGGTGCTGATGCTCCAAGTAGGGAGATTGTTAGTAAAGCGGCTGGAATGGCGACCCCGGGCACAAGGAGAAGAGAAATGAGGTGCGTTTTAGAAACCTTTCCCCATCACATGGTGTACCATCTTTTTGTTTTCTCATGCATGTTTTCGATGTAGGAAGATGTCCTTGAACCTGGAGATTTGGGACCCATGCGATGGGTACCACGCAGTATTACTTTAAAGGGTCTGCGTTTGCTCACCCAACCTCACCAAACCTCTCAGCCCCAAGAGTGTCCACCCTTATGTCTCATCCAGCTGTGGGTCTAGATATGGTCAATCTAGGTTGCATCACAGCCCCTGAACGCATTGTGTAAGAATTTCACTCTCTTTCACTGTCTTTGTTTCATGGGTTTTTCGAAGTAATTTATTTTTATACTGGGGTTTAGCTGCTTTTCCCTGCTGTGTTTATGCCGCTTTACACCCACTTGACACACTAACAGAGAGATATCAATACATAGGTTTTAAGATTATTACTAGTCAGATATATTCTTGTGCAGGGAATAGGGCCTGTTGAGTCCAGTTCTCTGAGCAAGGAGTAGGTCTTGTCTATTACATATTGGGTTTATGGAACGGTATCTGAGCTAATTTGAAACCCTTGTTTTATGTATCACCCCACCTCCCCTTTCCCGTTAAGCAGCCATAGTGTGTTTTCTGCATGTGTGACTCTGTTCTGTTTTGTAATTCAGTTCAAGTGTAATGCTTTTTACATTCCCTCTATAAGTGATACCTTATGAGAAGTGTCCTTTTCTGTGTGACTTATTTCACTTAGAATCGTCGAACCTAAATCCACTCATCATGCTGCTACTAGCCTTATGACATTGATTTCATGGCTGAGTGATATTCCATTGTATATAAGGACCACAACTTCTTTATCCATTTTTCTCTTTCCTGGGATATTGAAGGTGGAATGAAGTGGAGGTCCTTGTCAACAGAGCAGCCCTAAACTTTGGGGTGCTTGTGTCTTGCTGATTTTTCATTTTCCCAATTTATACCCCCATGAGTGGAAGTGCCCTATGCTCTCTAAGCTGTGTTTTTTAGATGTTTCAGGACACACCATACACTTCTCCAGAGTGGCTGTTGGCAATTTACATCCCGCCCATCAGTGTAGCAAGGCTCCCATTTCTCCATGGCCTGTCCTGCATTTCTGGTTTTGAGACTTTTTTCAGCATGGCCCTTTTGACCGATGGGTAGCGAGTCTTCTTTGTAGCGCTGATTTGCCTTTCCAGGTTGCTTGGTTGGCCAAAAAGGGCGTATGCGTTTTTTCCTGAATATATTCAGGAAAAAACGCATACGCCCTTTTTGGCCAAGGGCATCATTGTCAACGTTTTGCCGCTTTTCATGTGCTTTAAAGGCGATTTGAATCTACCTCCTGGAATCTGTTTCCTGCAAATCTGCCTTGATTTCAAATCCTCTTCTTTGCCTTCCCTCAATATATTTGTGGACGAGAGTTATGATTTATAACTCTGCAGGTTTGTGAATTGCAGTGCCCTGAAGCTCCATTTTACAACTCGCTTTTTTGGGAGCTGGCCGCAAAAGCGCAGGATGGCTTCAGGCCCTGTTCTGGTTCCCGGGGGGTGGATGAGCCTGTGGTTAATTCTTCTTCCTGATGGGAAGATAGAGTGACCTGTGCCTGTCCCAACACCAAGAGCTAGTCTCTCACTGGTTCCCCGTCTACCCGTTCATCCTCAGGACAAATTGCAACCTGTACGGAACAGGAGGTTAAAGGTGCTGATGCTCCAAGTAGGGAGATTGTTAGTAAAGCGGCTGGAATGGCCAACCCGGGCACAAGGAGAAGAGAAATGAGGTGCGTTTTAGAAACCTTTCCCCATCACATGGTGTACCATCCTTTTGTTTTCTCATGCATGTTTTCGATGTAGGAAGATGCCCTTGAACCTGGAGATTTGGGACCCATGCGATGGGTACCACGCAGTATTACTTTAAAGGGTCGGCGTTTGCTCACCCAACCTCACCAAACCTCTCAGCCCCAAGAGTGTCCACCCTTATGTCTCCTCCAGCTGTGGGTCTAGATATGGTCAATCCAGGTTGCATCACAGCCCCTGAACGCATTGTGTAAGAATTTCTCTCTCTTTCACTGTCTTTGTTTCATGGGTTTTTCGAAGTAATTTATTTTTATAATGCGGTTTAGCTGCTTTTCACTGCTGTGTTTATGCCGCTTTACACCACTTGACACACTAACAGAGAGATATCAATACATAGGTTTTAAGATTATTACTAGTCAGATATATTCTTGTGCGGTGAATAGGGCGTGTTGAGTCCAGTTCTCTGAGCAAGGAGTAGGTCTTGTCTATTACATATTGGGTTTATGGAACGGTATCTGAGCTAATTTGAAACCCTTGTTTTATGTATCACCCCACCTCACCTTTCCCGTTAAGCAGCCATAGTGTGTTTTCTGCATGTGTGACTCTGTTCTGTTTTGTAATTCAGTTCAAGTGTAACGGTTTTGACATTCCCTCTATAAGTGATACCTTATGAGAAGTGTCCTTTTCTGTGTGACTTATTTCACTTAGAATCGTCGTACCTAAATCCACTCATCATGCTGCTACTAGCCTTATGACATTGATTTCATGGCTGAGTGATATTCCATTGTACATAAGGACCACAACTTCTTTATCCATTTTTCTCTTTCCTGGGATATTGAAGGTGGAATGAAGTGGAGGTCCTTGTCAACAGAGCAGCCCTAAACTTTGGGGTGCTTGTGTCTTGCTGATTTTTCATTTTCCCAATTTATACCCCCATGAGTGGAAGTGCCCTATGCTCTCTAAGCTGTGTTTTTTAGATGTTTCAGGACACACCGTACAATTCTCCAGAGTGGCTGTTGGCAATTTACATCCCGCCCATCAGTGTAGCAAGGCTCCCATTTCTCCATGGCCTGTCCTGCATTGCTGGTTTTGAGACTTTTTTCAGCATGGCCCTTTTGACCAATGGGTAGCGAGTCTTCTTTGTAGCGCTAATTTGCCTTTCCAGGTTGCTTGGTTGGCCAAAAAGGGCGTATGCGTTTTTTCCTGAATATATTCAGGAAAAAACGCATACGCCCTTTTTGGCCAAGGGCATCATTGTCAACGATTTGCCGCTTTTCATGTGCTTTAAAGGCGATTCGAATCTACCTCCTGAAATCTGTTTCCTGCAATTCTGCCTTAATTTCAAATCCTCTTCTTTGCCTTCCCTCAATATATTTGTGGACGAGAGTTATCATTTATAACTCTGCAGGTTTGTGAATTGCAGTGCCCTGAATCTCCATTTTACAACTCGCATTTTTGGGAGCTGGCCACAAAAGCGCAGGATGGCTTCAGGCCCTGTTCTGGTTCCGAGGGGGGAGGATGAGCCTGTGGTTAATTCTTCTTCCTGATGGGAAAATAGAGTGACCTGTGCCTGTCCCAACACCAAGAGCTAGTCTCTCACTGGTTCCCCGTGTACCCGTTCATCCTCAGGACAAATTGCAACCTGTACGGAACAGGAGGTTAAAGGTGCTGATGCTCCAAGTAGGGAGATTGTTAGTAAAGCGGCTGGAATGGCGAATCCGGGCACAAGGAGAAGAGAAATGAGGTGCGTTTTAGAAACCTTTCCCCATCACATGGTGTACCATCCTTTTGTTTTCTCATGCATGTTTTCGATGTAGGAAGATGCCCTTGAACCTGGAGATTTGGGACCCATGCGATGGGTACCACGCAGTATTACTTTAAAGGGTCGGCGTTTGCTCACCCAACCTCACCAAACCTCTCAGCCCCAAGAGTGTCCACCCTTATGTCTCATCCAGCTGTGGGTCTAGATATGGTCAATCCAGGTTGCATCACAGCCCCTGAACGCATTGTGTAAGAATTTCTCTCTCTTTCACTGTCTTTCTTTCATGGGTGTTTCAAAGTAATTTATTTTTATAATGGGGTTTAGCTCCTTTTCACTGCTGTGATTATGCCGCTTTACACCCACTTGACACACTAACAGAGAGATATCAATACATAGGTTTCAAGATTATTATTAGTCAGATATATTCTTGTGCGGTGAATAGGGCGTGTTGAGTCCAGTTCTCTGAGCAAGGAGTAGGTCTTGTCTATTACATATTGGGTTTATGGAACGGTATCTGAGCTAATTTGAAACCCTTGTTTTATGTATCACCCCACCTCACCTTTCCCGTTAAGCAGCCATAGTGTGTTTTCTGCATGTGTGACTCTGTTCTGTTTTGTAATTCAGTTCAAGTGTAACGGTTTTGACATTCCCTCTATAAGTGATACCTTATGAGAAGTGTCCTTTTCTGTGTGACTTATTTCACTTAGAATCGTCGTACCTAAATCCACTCATCATGCTGCTACTAGCCTTATGACATCGATTTCATGGCTGAGTGATATTCCATTGTACATAAGGACCACAACTTCTTTATCCATTTTTCTCTTTCCTGGGATATTGAAGGTGGAATGAAGTGGAGATCCTTGTCAACAGAGCAGCCCTAAACTTTGGGGTGCTTGTGTCTTGCTGATTTTTCATTTTCCCAATTTATACCCCCATGAGTGGAAGTGCCCTATGCTCTCTAAGCTGTGTTTTTTAGATGTTTCAAGACACACCGTACACTTCTCCAGAGTGGCTGTTGGCAATTTACATCCCGCCCATCAGTGTAGCAAGGCTCCCATTTCTCCATGGCCTGTACCGCATTTCTGGTTTTGAGACTTTTTTCAGCATGGCCCTTTTGACCGATGGGTAGCGAGTCTTCTTTGTAGCGCTGATTTGCCTTTCCAGGTTGCTTGGTTGGCCAAAAAGGGCGTATGCGTTTTTTCCTGAATATATTCAGGAAAAAACGCATACGCCATTTTTAGCCAAGGGCATCATTGTCAACGTTTTGCCGCTTTTCATGTGCTTTAAAGGCGATTCGAATCTACCTCCTGAAATCTGTTTCCTGCAATTCTGCCTTGATTTCAAATCCTCTTCTTTGCCTTCCCTCAATATATTTGTGGACGAGAGTTATCATTTATAACTCTGCAGGTTTGGGAATTGCAGTGCCCTGAAGCTCCATTTTACAACTCGCTTTTTTGGGAGCTGGCCGCAAAAGCGCTGGATGGCTTCAGGCCCTGTTCTGGTTCCGGGGGGGATGATGAGCCTGTGGTTAATTCTTCTTCCTGATGGGAAAATAGAGTGACCTGTGCCTGTCCCAACACCAAGAGCTAGTCTCTCACTGGTTCCCCGTCTTCCCGTTCATCCTCAGGACAAATTGCAACCTGCACGGAACAGGAGGTTAAAGGTGCTGATGCTCCAAATAAGGAGATTGCTAGTAAAGCGGCTGGAATGGAGAACCCGGGCACAAGGAGATGAGAAATGAGGTGCGTTTTAGATATTTTTCCCCATCACACGGTGTACCATCTTCTGGGTTTCTCGTGCATGTTTTCGATGTAGGAAGATGCCCTTGAACCTGGAGATTTGGGACCCATGGGATGGGTACCACGCAGTATTACTTTAAAGGGTCTGCGTTTGCTCACCCAACCTCACCAAACCTCTCAGCCCCAAGAGTGTCCACCCTTATGTCTCATCCAGCTGTGGGTCTAGATATGGTCAATCCAGGTTGCATCACAGCCCCTGAACGCATTGTGTAAGAATTTCTCTCTCTTTCACTGTCTTTGTTTCATGGGTTTTTCGAAGTAATTTATTTTTATAATGGGGTTTAGCTGCTTTTCACTGCTGTGTTTATGCCGCTTTACACCCACTTGACACACTAACAGAGAGATATCAATACATAGGTTTTAAGATTATTACTAGTCAGATATATTCTTGTGTGGTGAATAGGGCGTGTTGAGTCCAGTTCTCTGAGCAAGGAGTAGGTCTTGTCTATTACATATTGGGTTTATGGAACGGTATCTGAGCTAATTTGAAACCCTTGTTTTATGTATCACCCCACCTCACCTTTCCCTTTAAGCAGCCATAGTGTGTTTTCTGCATGTGTGACTCTGTTCTGTTTTGTAATTCAGTTCAAGTGTAACGGTTTTTACATTCCCTCTATAAGTGATACCTTATGAGAAGTGTCCTTTTCTGTGTGACTTATTTCACTTAGAATCGTCGTACCTAAATCCACTCATCATGCTGCTACTAGCCTTATGACATTGATTTCATGGCTGAGTGATATTCCATTGTACATAAGGACCACAACTTCTTTATCCATTTTTCTCTTTCCTGGGATATTGAAGGTGGAATGAAGTATAGGTCCTTGTCAACAGAGCAGCCCTAAACTTTGGGGTGCTTGTGTCTTGCTGATTTTTCATTTTCCCAATTTATACCCCCATGAGTGGAAGTGCCCTATGCTCTCTAAGCTGTGTTTTTTAGATGTTTCAAGACACACCGTACACTTCTCCAGAGTGGCTGTTGGCAATTTACATCGCGCCCATCAGTGTAGCAAGGCTCCCATTTCTCCATGGCCTGTCCTGCATTTCTGGTTTTGAGACTTTTTTCAGCATGGCCCTTTTGACCGATGGGTAGCGAGTCTTCTTTGTAGCCCTGATTTGCCTTTCCAGGTTGCTTGGTTGGCCAAAAAGGGCGTATGGGTTTTTTCCTGAATATATTCAGGAAAAAACGCATACGCCCTTTTTGGCCAAGGGCATCATTGTCAACGTTTTGCCGCTTTTCATGTGCTTTAAAGGCGATTCGAATCTACCTCCTGAAATCTGTTTCCTGCAATTCTGCCTTGATTTCAAATCCTCTTCTTTGCCTTCCCTCAATATATTTGTGGACGAGAGTTATCATTTATAACTCTGCAGGTTTGTGAATTGCAGTGCCCTGAAGCTCCATTTTACAACTCGCTTTTTTGGGAGCTGGCCGCAAAAGCGCAGGATGGCTTCAGGCCCTGTTCTGGTTCCGGGGGGGATGATGAGCCTGTGGTTAATTCTTCTTCCTGATGGGAAAATAGAGTGACCTGTGCCTGTGCCAACAACAAGAGCTAGTCTCTCACTGGTTCCCCGTCTACCCGTTCATCCTCAGGACAAATTGCAACCTGTACGGAACAGGAGGTTAAAGGTGCTGATGCTCCAAGTAGGGAGATTGTTAGTAAAGCGGCTGGAATGGTGACCCCGGGCACAAGGAGAAGAGAAATGAGGTGCGTTTTAGAAACCTTTCCCCATCACATGGTGTACCATCTTTTTGTTTTCTCATGCATGTTTTCGATGTAGGAAGATGTCCTTGAACCTGGAGATTTGGGACCCATGCGATGGGTACCACGCAGTATTACTTTAAAGGGTCTGCGTTTGCTCACCCAACCTCACCAAACCTCTCAGCCCCAAGAGTGTCCACCCTTATGTCTCATCCAGCTGTGGGTCTAGATATGGTCAATATAGGTTGCATCACAGCCCCTGAACGCATTGTGTAAGAATTTCACTCTCTTTCACTGTCTTTGTTTCATGGGTTTTTCGAAGTAATTTATTTTTATACTGGGGTTTAGCTGCTTTTCACTGCTGTGTTTATGCCGCTTTACACCCACTTGACACACTAACAGAGAGATATCAATACATAGGTTTTAAGATTATTACTAGTCAGATATATTCTTGTGCGGTGAATAGGGCGTGTTGAGTCCAGTTCTCTGAGCAAGGAGTAGGTCTTGTTTATTACATATTGGGTTTATGGAACGGTATCTGAGCTAATTTGAAACCCTTGTTTTATGTATCACCCCACCTCACTTTTCCCGTTAAGCAGCCATAGTGTGTTTTCTGCATGTGTGACTCTGTTCTGTTTTGTAATTCAGTTCAAGTGTAACGCTTTTTACATTCCCTCTATAAGTGATACCTTATGAGAAGTGTCCTTTTCTGTGTGACTTATTTCACTTAGAATCGTCGTACCTAAATCCACTCATCATGCTGCTACTAGCCTTATGACATTGATTTCATGGCTGAGTGATATTCCATTGTACATAAGGACCACAACTTCTTTATCCATTTTTCTCTTTCCTGGGATATTGAAGGTGGAATGAAGTGGAAGTCCTTGTCAACAGAGCAGCCCTAAACTTTGGGGTGTTTGTTTCTTGCTGATTTTTCATTTTCCCAATTTATACCCCCATGAGTGGAAGTGCCCTATGCTCTCTAAGCTGTGTTTTTTAGATGTTTCAGGACACACCGTACACTTCTCCAGAGTGGCTGTTGGCAATTTACATCCCGCCCATCAGTGTAGCAAGGCTCCCATTTCTCCATGGCCTGTCCTGCATTTCTGGTTTTGACACTTTTTCAGCATGGCCCTTTTGACCGATGGGTAGCGAGTCTTCTTTGTTGCCCTGATTTGCCTTACCAGGTTGCTTGGTTGGCCAAAAAGGGCGTATGCATTTTTTCCTGAATATATTCAGGAAAAAACGCATACGCCCTTTTTGGCCAAGGGCATCATTGTCAACGTTTTGCCGCTTTTCATGTGCTTTAAAGGCGATTCGAATCTACCTCCTGAAATCTGTTTCCTGCAATTCTGCCTTGATTTCAAATCCTCTTCTTTGCCTTCCCTCAATATATTTGTGGACGAGAGTTATCATTTATATCTCTGCAGGTTTGTGAATTGCAGTGCCCTGAAGCTCCATTTTACAACTCGCTTTTTTGGGAGCTGGCCGCAAAAGCGCAGGATGGCTTCAGGCCCTGTTCTGGTTCCGGAGGGGGGGAGGATGAGCCTGTGGTAAATTCTTCTTCCTGATGGGAAAATAGAGTGACCTGTGCCTGTCCCAACAACAAGAGGTAGTATCTCACTGGTTCCCCATCTTCCCGTTCAGCCTCAGGACAAATTGCAACCTGTACGGAACAGGAGGTTAAAGGTGCTGATGCTCCAAGTAGGGAGATTGTTAGTAAAGCGGCTGGAATGGCGAACCCGGGCACAAGGAGAAGAGAAATGAGGTGCGTTTTAGAAACCTTTCCCCATCACATGGTGTACCATCTTTTTGTTTTCTCATGCATGTTTTCGATGTAGGAAGATGTCCTTGAACCTGGAGATTTGGGACCCATGCGATGGGTACCACGCAGTATTACTTTAAAGGGTCTGCGTTTGCTCACCCAACCTCACCAAACCTCTCAGCCCCAAGAGTGTCCACCCTTATGTCTCATCCAGCTGTGGGTCTAGATATGGTCAATCCAGGTTGCATCACAGCCCCTGAACGCATTGTGTAAGAATTTCTCTCTCTTTCACTGTCTTTGTTTCATGGGTTTGTAAAAGTAATTTATTTTTATAATGGGGTTTAGCTGCTTTTCACTGCTGTGTTTATGCCGCTTTACACCCACTTGACACACTAACAGAGAGATATCAATACATAGGTTTTAAGATTATTACTAGTCAGATATATTCTTGTGCGGTGAATAGGGCGTGTTGAGTCCAGTTCTCTGAGCAAGGAGTAGGTCTTGTCTATTACATATTGGGTTTATGGAACGGTATCTGAGCTAATTTGAAACGCTTGTTTTATGTATCACCCCACCTCACCTTTCCCGTTAAGCAGCCATAGTGTGTTTTCTGCATGTGTGACTCTGTTCTGTTTTGTAATTCAGTTCAAGTGTAACGGTTTTTACATTCCCTCTATAAGTGATACCTTATGAGAAGTGTCCTTTTCTGTGTGACTTATTTCACTTAGAATCGTCGAACCTAAATCCACTCATCATGCTGCTACTAGCCTTATGACATTGATTTCATGGCTGAGTGATATTCCATTGTATATAAGGACCACAACTTCTTTATCCATTTTTCTCTTTCCTGGGATATTGAAGGTGGAATGAAGTGGAGGTCCTTGTCAACAGAGCAGCCCTAAACTTTGGGGTGCTTGTGTCTTGCTGATTTTTCATTTTCCCAATTTATACCCCCATGAGTGGAAGTGCCCTATGCTCTCTAAGCTGTGTTTTTTAGATGTTTCAGGACACACCATACACTTCTCCAGAGTGGCTGTTGGCAATTTACATCCCGCCCATCAGTGTAGCAAGGCTCCCATTTCTCCATGGCCTGTCCTGCATTTCTGGTTTTGAGACTTTTTTCAGCATGGCCCTTTTGACCGATGGGTAGCGAGTCTTCTTTGTAGCGCTGATTTGCCTTTCCAGGTTGCTTGGTTGGCCAAAAAGGGCGTATGCGTTTTTTCCTGAATATATTCAGGAAAAAACGCATACGCCCTTTTTGGCCAAGGGCATCATTGTCAACGTTTTGCCGCTTTTCATGTGCTTTAAAGGCGATTTGAATCTACCTCCTGGAATCTGTTTCCTGCAAATCTGCCTTGATTTCAAATCCTCTTCTTTGCCTTCCCTCAATATATTTGTGGACGAGAGTTATGATTTATAACTCTGCAGGTTTGTGAATTGCAGTGCCCTGAAGCTCCATTTTACAACTCGCTTTTTTGGGAGCTGGCCGCAAAAGCGCAGGATGGCTTCAGGCCCTGTTCTGGTTCCCGGGGGGTGGATGAGCCTGTGGTTAATTCTTCTTCCTGATGGGAAGATAGAGTGACCTGTGCCTGTCCCAACACCAAGAGCTAGTCTCTCACTGGTTCCCCGTCTACCCGTTCATCCTCAGGACAAATTGCAACCTGTACGGAACAGGAGGTTAAAGGTGCTGATGCTCCAAGTAGGGAGACTGTTAGTAAAGCGGCTGGAATGGCCAACCCGGGCACAAGGAGAAGAGAAATGAGGTGCGTTTTAGAAACCTTTCCCCATCACATGGTGTACCATCTTTTTGTTTTCTCATGCATGTTTTCGATGTAGGAAGATGTCCTTGAACCTGGAGATTTGGGACCCATGCGATGGGTACCACGCAGTATTACTTTAAAGGGTCTGCGTTTGCTCACCCAACCTCAACAAACCTCTCAGCCCCAAGAGTGTCCACCCTTATGTCTCATCCAGCTGTGGGTCTAGATATGGTCAATCCAGGTTGCATCACAGCCCCTGAACGCATTGTGTAAGTATTTCTCTCTCTTTCACTGTCTTTGTTTCATTGGTTTTTCAAAGTAATTTATTTTTACAATGGGGTTTAGCTGCTTTTCACTGCTGTGTTTATGCCGCTTTACACCCACTTGACACACTAACAGAGAGATATCAATACATAGGTTTTAAGATTATTACTAGTCAGATATATTCTTGTGCGGTGAATAGGGCGTGTTGAGTCCAGTTCTCTGAGCAAGGAGTAGGTCTTGTCTATTACATATTGGGTTTATGGAACGGTATCTGAGCTAATTTGAAACCCTTGTTTTATGTATCACCCCACCTCACCTTTCCCGATAAGCAGCCATAGTGTGTTTTCTGCATGTGTGACTCTGTTCTGTTTTGTAATTCAGTTCAAGTGTAACGGTTTTTACATTCCCTCTATAAGTGATACCTTATGAGAAGTGTCCTTTTCTGTGTGACTTATTTCACTTAGAATTGTCGAACCTAAATCCACTCATCATGCTGCTACTAGCCTTATGACATTGATTTCATGGCTGAGTGATATTCCATTGTACATAAGGACCACAACTTCTTTATCCATTTTTCTCTTTCCTGGGATATTGAAGGTGGAATGAAGTGGAGGTCCTTGTCAACAGAGCAGCCCTAAACTTTGGGGTGCTTGTGTCTTGCTGATTTTTCATTTTCCCAATTTATACCCCCATGAGTTGAAGTGCCCTATGCTCTCTAAGCTGTGTTTTTTAGATGTTTCAGGACACACCGTACACTTCTCCAGAGTGGCTGTTGGCAATTTACATCCCGCCCATCAGTGTAGCAAGGCTCCCATTTCTCCATGGCCTGTCCTGCATTTCTGGTTTTGAGACTTTTTTCAGCATGGCCCTTTTGACCGATGGGTAGCGAGTCTTCTTTGTAGCGCTGATTTGCCTTTCCAGGTTGCTTGGTTGGCCAAAAAGGGCGTATGCGTTTTTTCCTGAATATATTCAGGAAAAAACGCATACGCCCTTTTTGGCCAAGGGCATCATTGTCAACGTTTTGCCGCTTTTCATGTGCTTTAAAGGCGATTTGAATCTACCTCCTGGAATCTGTTTCCTGCAAATCTGCCTTGATTTCAAATCCTCTTCTTTGCCTTCCCTCAATATATTTGTGGACGAGAGTTATGATTTATAACTCTGCAGGTTTGTGAATTGCAGTGCCCTGAAGCTCCATTTTACAACTCGCTTTTTTGGGAGCTGGCCGCAAAAGCGCAGGATGGCTTCAGGCCCTGTTCTGGTTCCCGGGGGGTGGATGAGCCTGTGGTTAATTCTTCTTCCTGATGGGAAGATAGAGAGACCTGTGCCTGTCCCAACACCAAGAGCTAGTCTCTCACTGGTTCCCCGTCTACCCGTTCATCCTCAGGACAAATTGCAACCTGTACGGAACAGGAGGTTAAAGGTGCTGATGCTCCAAGTAGGGAGATTGTTAGTAAAGCGGCTGGAATGGCCAACCCGGGCACAAGGAGAAGAGAAATGAGGTGCGTTTTAGAAACCTTTCCCCATCACATGGTGTACCATCATTTTGTTTTCTCATGCATGTTTTCGATGTAGGAAGATGTCCTTGAACCTGGAGATTTGGGACCCATGCGATGGGTACCACGCAGTATTACTTTAAAGGGTCTGCGTTTGCTCACCCAACCTCACCAAACCTCTCAGCCCCAAGAGTGTCCACCCTTATGTCTCATCCAGCTGTGGGTCTAGATATGGTCAATCCAGGTTGCATCACAGCCCCTGAACGCATTGTGTAAGAATTTCTCTCTCTTTCACTGTCTTTGTTTCATGGGTTTGTAAAAGTAATTTATTTTTATAATGGGGTTTAGCTGCTTTTCACTGCTGTGTTTATGCTGCTTTACACCCACTTGACACACTAACAGAGAGATATCAATACATAGGTTTTAAGATTATTACTAGTCAGATATATTCTTGTGTGGTGAATAGGGCGTGTTGAGTCCAGTTCTCTGAGCAAGGAGTAGGTCTTGTCTATTACATATTGGGTTTATGGAACGGTATCTGAGCTAATTTGAAACCCTTGTTTTATGTATCACCCCACCTCACCTTTCCCTTTAAGCAGCCATAGTGTGTTTTCTGCATGTGTGACTCTGTTCTGTTTTGTAATTCAGTTCAAGTGTAACGGTTTTTACATTCCCTCTATAAGTGATACCTTATGAGAAGTGTCCTTTTCTGTGTGACTTATTTCACTTAGAATCGTCGTACCTAAATCCACTCATCATGCTGCTACTAGCCTTATGACATTGATTTCATGGCTGAGTGATATTCCATTGTACATAAGGACCACAACTTCTTTATCCATTTTTCTCTTTCCTGGGATATTGAAGGTGGAATGAAGTGGAGGTCCTTGTCAACAGAGCAGCCCTAAACTTTGGGGTGCTTGTGTCTTGCTGATTTTTCATTTTCCCAATTTATACCCCCATGAGTGGAAGTGCCCTATGCTCTCTAAGCTGTGTTTTTTAGATGTTTCAAGACACACCGTACACTTCTCCAGAGTGGCTGTTGGCAATTTACATTGCGCCCATCAGTGTAGCAAGGCTCCCATTTCTCCATGGCCTGTCCTGCATTTCTGGTTTTGAGACTTTTTTCAGCATGGCCCTTTTGACCGATGGGTAGCGAGTCTTCTTTGTAGCCCTGATTTGCCTTTCCAGGTTGCTTGGTTGGCCAAAAAGGGCGTATGGGTTTTTTCCTGAATATATTCAGGAAAAAACGCATACACCCTTTTTGGCCAAGGGCATCATTGTCAACGTTTTGCCGCTTTTCATGTGCTTTAAAGGCGATTCGAATCTACCTCCTGAAATCTGTTTCCTGCAATTCTGCCTTGATTTCAAATCCTCTTCTTTGCCTTCCCTCAATATATTTGTGGACGAGAGTTATGATTTATAACTCTGCAGGTTTGTGAATTGCAGTGCCCTGAAGCTGCATTTTACAACTCGCTTTTTTGGGAGCTGGCCGCAAAAGCGCAGGATGGCTTCAGGCCCTGTTCTGGTTCCGGGGGGGATGATGAGCCTGTGGTTAATTCTTCTTCCTGATGGGAAAATAGAGTGACCTATGCCTGTGCCAACAACAAGAGCTAGTCTCTCACTGGTTCCCCGTCTACCCGTTCATCCTCAGGACAAATTGCAACCTGTACGGAACAGGAGGTTAAAGGTGCTGATGCTCCAAGTAGGGAGATTGTTAGTAAAGCGGCTGGAATGGCGACCCCGGGCACAAGGAGAAGAGAAATGAGGTGCGTTTTAGAAACCTTTCCCCATCACATGGTGTACCCTCTTTTTGTTTTCTCATGCATGTTTTCGATGTAGGAAGATGTCCTTGAACCTGGAGATTTGGGACCCATGCGATGGGTACCACGCAGTATTACTTTAAAGGGTCTGCGTTTGCTCACCCAACCTCACCAAACCTCTCAGCCCCAAGAGTGTCCACCCTTATGTCTCGTCCAGCTGTGGGTCTAGATATGGTCAATCCAGGTTGCATCAGAGCCCCTGAACGCATTGTGTAAGTATTTCTCTCTCTTTCACTGTCTTTGTTTCATGGGTTTTTCGAAGTAATTTATTTTTATACTGGGGTTTAGCTGCTTTTCACTGCTGTGTTTATGCCGCTTTACACCCACTTGACACACTAACAGAGAGATATCAATACATAGGTTTTAAGATTATTACTAGTCAGATATATTCTTGTGCGGTGAATAGGGCGTGTTGAGTCCAGTTCTCTGAGCAAGGAGTAGGTCTTCTCTATTACATATTGGGTTTATGGAACGGTATCTGAGCTAATTTGAAACGCTTGTTTTATGTATCACCCCACCTCCCCTTTCCCGTTAAGCAGCCATAGTGCGTTTTCTGTATGTGTGACTCTGTTCTGTTTTGTAATTCAGTTCAAGTGTAACAGTTTTTACATTCCCTCTATAAGTGATACCTTATGAGAAGTGTCCTTTTCTGTGTGACTTATTTCACTTAGAATCGTCGTACCTAAATCCACTCTCATGCTGCTACTAGCCTTATGACATCGATTTCATGGCTGAGTGATATTCCATTGTACATAAGGACCACAACTTCTTTATCCATTTTTCTCTTTCCTGGGATATTGAAGGTGGAATGAAGTGGAGGTCCTTGTCAACAGAGCAGCCCTAAACTTTGGGGTGCTTGTGTCTTGCTGATTTTTCATTTTCCCAATTTATACCCCCATGAGTGGAAGTGCCCTATGCTCTCTAAGCTGTGTTTTTTAGATGTTTCAGGACACACCGTACACTTCTCCAGAGTGGCTGTTGGCAATTTACATCCCGCCCATCAGTGTAGCAAGGCTCCCATTTCTCCATGGCCTGTCCTGCATTGCTGGTTTTGAGACTTTTTTCAGCATGGCCCTTTTGACAGATGGGTAGCGAGTCTTCTTTGTAGCGCTGATTTGCCTTTCCAGGTTGCTTGGTTGGCCAAAAAGGGCGTATGGGTTTTTTCCTGAATATATTCAGGAAAAAACGCATACGCGCTTTTTGGCCAAGGGCATCATTGTCAACGTTTTGCCGCTTTTCATGTGCTTTAAAGGCGATTCGAATCTACCTCCTGAAATCTGTTTCCTGCAATTCTGCCTTGATTTCAAATCCTCTTCTTTGCCTTCCCTCAATATATTTGTGGACGAGAGTTATCATTTATAACTCTGCAGGTTTGTGAATTGCAGTGCCCTGAAGCTCCATTTTACAACTCGCTTTTTTGGGAGCTGGCCGCAAAAGCGCAGGATGGCTTCAGGCCCTGTTCTGGTTCCGGGGGGGATGATGAGCCTGTGGTTAATTCTTCTTCCTGATGGGAAAATAGAGTGACCTGTGCCTGTGCCAACAACAAGAGCTAGTCTCTCACTGGTTCCCCGTCTACCCGTTCAGCCTCAGGACAAATTGCAACCTGTACGGAACAGGAGGTTAAAGGTGCTGATGCTCCAAGTAGGGAGATTGTTAGTAAAGCGGCTGGAATGGCGACCCCGGGCACAAGGAGAAGAGAAATGAGGTGCGTTTTAGAAACCTTTCCCCATCACATGGTGTACCATCTTTTTGTTTTCTCATGCATGTTTTCGATGTAGGAAGATGTCCTTGAACCTGGAGATTTGGGACCCATGCGATGGGTACCACGCAGTATTACTTTAAAGGGTCTGCGTTTGCTCACCCAACCTCACCAAACCTCTCAGCCCCAAGAGTGTCCACCCTTATGTCTCATCCAGCTGTGGGTCTAGATATGGTC